>NC_034606.1:5204075-5213551 GCF_900095145.1 Mus pahari | reverse complement strand
GAGAGAGAGAGAGAGAGAGAGAGAGAGAGAGAGAGAGAGAGAGAGAGAGATATTTCCCAGGGAATTTCTTATTAAGAGTCAAGCTAACCATAGACTCTTGGATGAGAGGATGGAAGCCAGTCTTGGTTTGGTTGCTAGGTACCAGTAAAAGGTACAGAGGTTGAGCTCAGTGCAGCTCAAGGGTATAATAGCAAACTAAGACGCAGCTGGTTGCAGGGAGTCAAGCAGAAGTCAGTGTTGCCACGGGCATCCATTACTTGGACAGGACTGAGGAAGGACAGAGTGTTGTTAGTTCCTCTAGCTTTAGTACAAGGGTCAGGGAAGCCTGTGAAGTGTGGGGGCGCGAGCTTAACCTGGACTGGCTGTGTGGCTTCGTGAGAGAAAACCGATTCTACCGTCCCCATCCCTTTGAATCCAAAAGTAAGGGGACGGTCAGGTGACTGCTGGAGCTTGCAGTTGCAAAGGAGAAGGAGAAAACTGAAGCAGCTAAGGAAACAGAAGACCTACTCAGGCTTAGCCTTTCAAAGCAGCTACTTAAGCAAAATGCTAGTGGGTCGGACTTTTTAATCCAAGTCTAAAAAAGCCCACTGTGCACACATCAGTCAAACCACAGACACTTGTGGAGGGAATTTAAAATTTGTTACTAAAGTCTGGGCAACACTGGAAAAGACCAGTGCCCAGACATTCTTTAAAGGGATGAAAGGTCATGCAGATAGGAATTCAAAACTCAGAAAGCCTTGAGTACAGTTTCATTCTAAAGATGGTGTTAAAAAAAAAAACCTGAATGGAGATTATTTCTAGATCTATTCAGTCATGTGTCAGATGCTAGATTAAAGATAAGAAAAAAAAGAAAGCATTTAATTGAAATAAAAAATTAGTCATGAGTCCTTTGGGATTAGAGCTCAGATCTGAGCTTAGCGTTTTCCACCCCTATTCAGGAAAACTAAAGTTGTAGTTTTACATATGACACTGAGCCCTTTCAGTGACAGTGTCAGGCTGTTGGCAATAGAGTGCAGACATTTTGCAAGGTGGCATG
The DNA here is from genome assembly GCF_900095145.1 of Mus pahari. Taxonomy (NCBI): domain Eukaryota; kingdom Metazoa; phylum Chordata; class Mammalia; order Rodentia; family Muridae; genus Mus; species Mus pahari. The sequence goes on along the minus strand of NC_034606.1, from coordinate 5,212,515 downwards.
AATTGGAAGAAAAGTGCTGGGGAAGAGATAAAGAGGAGGCAGGTCTGAGATTCGCTGACGCAGAAATTAAGGCCACTGTTCATCTCACATACTAAGGCCGGTCCTGAGGAGACCTAGACACTACCAGGAAAGGTACCACAGACCAGAGAAAGCAGTGCTCTTTTTGAACTTATATGAGAATAGGGCATGAAGTCGAGTCTACTGTGGCCTTGTGGCAGGAGGCAGGAGGATACAGACAGAGAAAAACATCTGCCCTGCGAAGTGGAGAAGTGGGAGGCACCAGGTGACCATGTTAGAATTTAGAGCTGCGGAGAGAGGACTCAACCTGCTCCCCAAAACACTTAATATTTGAACCAAATATTAATTGTTATTTCACAATGTAAGTTAGATAAACTTGGCATCCTAAGGAGCAAAAATAAACATTGGTTCAAAATATAGATAAATTCGTAGGTGACTTCTCCATTCCAGACTGTCAGGTAGGTCTGATGCTGACCCTTAGTGACATCGTCAGTAATTGTCCCATTATCCTTCTCAGTGAAACATCACTGTTGTCAAGGGACATTGTCTATCAACCCACTCACCCAATAGTCCTTCCATCCATCCATCCATTGCCTGGCCATCCTCCCACCCATCGAATCTGTGTCTGGTTTATCCGCTGCTGGTCTTTTCATTTAACATATACATAAAAGAACTTTCCATCTTTTCAATCCCCTTTTAAAATCTTTTGAGACAGTCTCACAGAGCACAAGCTGGCCTCATACTCATTCTGTATCTGAACCTGTGAGCCTCCTGCCTCCACCTCAGAGCTGGTTACTACACTCGGTTCTTTAATTCACTGGATGGGTGTACAGTCATTTATATAACCAGGGGATGACGCCCACCCTTTCTCCCCTGTATACAAACTGTGGGTATATGTTAAAGTTAGGAAAGGATAGGAAAAGAAACGAAAGAAAATGTACCCCCCAATTATATTATCCAATTCCAGTGAGATCCCAATCTACTATGATGACTGCAACCTGTGATGTTGCAAATCCTTTCTGAGGTTGGAGGGGAGGCCAACACAGCAGCCCTAGCTATAGGTCAACTCTGCCTGAGACTGGGTGGGAGAAGGATTCCCACACGCTGGGGAAACGCCTCCAGTGTTCGGCCTGTGCCGCGGAGGCTTCTGGCCGACGGTAAGGACCTGACTGATGATTTTGACTTTGTTCTCCTGCAGTCATTTCTGCAAGCCCAAACACACCCGGATCACCTCAGTCATTCCCAGGAGATTTGTTGAGTTTGCTGTTTCCAACAGCTTTTTAATGACACCCCTATTTTTCCTTCATTAAGGCTACCCTATGCACCACACTGCCCCTCTAGACCTCTCTATTCCCACTGCTGGCCCACCGGCTCTTCTTAAGCCTCTCCTGATCACCTTTTCACATCCATTCATCTGTCACTGTCCCCACGTCCCCGCCTCTTCCCACCGCTGTGGCAGTTACACTGGCCCTCAGGTCACACCCTCCCCCTCGGCCCACACTCTTTCTTATCCACGGCGCAGATTGCTTTCCTCTCTAAACTGCGGAGCGATGGGCGAAGGCAGTACAGCTTGTAGTCACACAGGCAGCACGGGTAGTAGAGGTCACACAGGCCACAGGAGCGGGATCGCTTGGAGTAGCAGAGGCAGTAGGGGTAGGGATGCAGGTCGCAGCAGCAGTACGGGTGCATGTACAAGTCACACAGGCAGCGGGAGCTGATTTCGTCGATACATCTCAATTGTCTTAATTCTCTGTCCACCTTCTTTATGTCCCTCCTAACACTGTCCAAAAGACAACTCAGTGCAGCCATTACGGTCACACCTTATTGTTCTGTGAGTACCTTTGGGAAATGGCACTCAGAGGAAAAAATTGTTCTAAGCTCTTCTCAGAGGCCTCCTTTAAAATTAAATGAGCTACACATGATTCACTTACTTTAAAGCCTGTGTTCTGTGACCTCGCCCACCCTCTAAGTATGTCATAGTCTCCTGGTTACCATGCCAACCACAAACAGTTATGGTCCCCAAAGACCCTCCTCAGGGTTACTCCCAGGACGGTATTCCTACCAAAAGCTCGATCACCCTGGGTGCTGGTGGACCTCGAGGACTTCCCTTTAGTGTCCTTGACTTGTAGGAGTTAAGACAAGGCGTGGCTGTCACTGTAGAAAGGGCAGGAGCCACTTGGCTCTACTCTGTGTCCCTATTCTAGGCCTGAGCCTTGCTGTAAGATTCTTTTTGGCTGTCAGCCCTTCTCTCCTACCAAGTCAGCCTCAAGTCTGCCTTTGTCATTGGCTTTCTCAGTCCCACATCTCTGAGTCCCACCCATTATTATTAATTATTATTTCCTGGTGCCAGGGATCAAACCCAGGGTCTCATACATCACAGACAACTGCCCGTCCTCTGCCAGCTAGGGCTCTAGCCAGGAACATCAGCTCTCCACTAGCTAGAGCCCAGAAGCTCTCGGCTCAGGGTTCCTGTCTACAGTCATCACCCCACAACAAGGTCCTGGGGTCTTGTGTCTAAGCCTCCAAGTGTCCCCGAGTGGCCCCAAGCATTGGTCCCTGCCCCTCTTCCACTATCCTGAACCCTTTGCTTCAGTCGTGCCCCATTCTCTAACATGGATCAACTTCCAAGACTGCAAACTCACCTCAGACTTCTTGTCTGCTTCTATCCCTCACCTCTAGTCCCCTCTTCCTAGACTAAGTCCTAGGGAGGACACATGAGGACAAATGGATGTGACACCAGAGAGGCAACTAAGAGCTGGGCTTGAAGGCCACAGTTAGGGGTTCGACCTTTTATTTTGCTTTCAATAAAGGATCACTGGTTATCCTTCCTCCCCTATTGATAAATGTTAAGTGTGGGTCAGACCCAGTGAAGAGGCAAGGAGGGTCCGGGCTGGCGGTCACAGCTGAAGGGAACATGAAAAGGAAGCTGGCAAGATGGTTCAGAGATAAGAGCTTTTATGCTCTTACAGAGGAGGGCTGGATACTCAATCCTGACGTGGTAGTTCACAACCATCTGTAACTCCAGTTCCACTGTAACATCAGACCCATGGACAGGGATCTGATACCCTCTTTTGACCACCACAGGCCCCAAGCACGAGCATCTTTCACATACATACGTGCAGGCAACACACACATAAGATAAATCATTTAAAAAGCAAAGAAGCCAATGGGCTCATTGTCCCACACTCAAGCTCCACCCACTCTGTCCTTTCCACACGGTAGCCAAAGTGATTTCAGATATAAATTTGTCCTACCTACTTCTCACCTTAAACATCGGTCTTCCCTAATTTTTTTGTTCTTGTTTTTGGAGACATGGTTTCACAAGGTGGCCCTAGCTGGCCTGGACTTTACTGTGTACAGCCGGCTAGCTTTGAATGCAAAGAAGTTTGCCTGCCTCTGTCTCCCAAGTGCTGAATTGAAAGGCAGACAGCACCACATCCAGTTTGCTTTAGCCTGTTGAAAGATTAAGCTTCTTACACGGGTCTGACAACAGGACCACTGCCTACTCTTCCTGCCCATATTTCCACTGGCATTTGTCCCCGCTCAGCCACAATGGCCTTCCCAAAGAGAAGTGGCCTTCCCACTCACTCTGGGGGCAGAGGGCATGCCTCATTCTTTCCGTCTCATTTGGAGGTAAACACAGTTGTTTTGCCTACTTAGACGATGATATCTCTGAACTAGTCTTGGATCTAGTCCATTACTGGGCTATCTCACATGGCTCTCCTTGGGGAAGCCTCTGTCCATCACCAAACATTTATAACATGTCCCCCTCCCCTCTCTCCTGACAAGGGCTCATGTGGCTCAGGTTAGCCTTCAACTCACTGCATAGCTCAGGCGGACCTTGATTTTCTGATCCTCCTGACTCTGCCTCCTGAGTCTGAGATTACAGGTGTGCCCCACCACGCCTCAGTACTGAGGTGCTAGGAACTGACCTAACCACATGCATGCCTGCCAAGCTCTATTCACTGAGCTATAGCCCCAGCCCCGACACATTGCTTATATGACATAGGTTTTCTATTTCCAATATTAGACTAAACGGCATAGTGACTGGTTTTGCTCCCCAGTAGCTACCCAACTCCAGGACTGGTACATTGTTAGCATTTACACATCAAACTACCCAATGAACAGACTAAGCAGAACTCAGAGGACTGAATGAAAATGGAATCCAGGAGGAGTCAGTGATGACTCCCAAGTCCGCAGCTGGGCATGCTCATGGGGTCCCTGAGACGTGAATCATGGGGATGGGAAAGAGCTAGGGGTGGAGTGTAGTAACAGGAGGGTAGTGGCGTCCCCAAGGAGGAGCTGTGGAGGAGGCCTGTGCATAGTGAGCTACAACTCAGAGAGAAAAACGAGATGCAAAGCAGGGAAACAGGCGCCATGAACAGTTCACAGGAGAAAAGGGCAGAGACAAACTATTACGATAAAAGCAGCAGCAGAAGAGTATCGGAAGCTCGTGAAAGTCCCTCACCAGAGAGACCATAGCCCCTAGGCCCAAAGCGCTGTGTGTTATCAGTCTGGCTTTCCCAATTAATGCTCAGCATTCCCCAGCCTTGACCTAGAGGGGATGATGGAGTGTTGGGGATGCTTAGCCAGAATCCACAGAGGCCTCCGGAGGAGAAGCTGGCTACTTGGGTCATGTGGGATGAATCAAACAGCGAGGTTGAGCTATACTTTCCTAGGGACACAAGTTAATGCCCTTCGCAGATGGCTCTGTACATGTCTGAGGGGTAGGTGGCTTCCATCACCAGGGCCAAGACCTGGGGAAGTGTCTGGATTTCTCCAGCTCCAAGTGAAAGACTACTGAGAGCGCATACCCCTATGAACTCCGTGCTTAGCAGATGTCAGCAGAGGTTTGATCAGGCAGCTGAGGCAGCTGTCAGTTTTAACTTGTTAAATACACATTTTTTTCAGAGCTTAAACACACGTCTAAATCTCTATAGCATGTTATTAAGATAGTCCTGTCTTCGTTTCAACTAGGATTTCCCCATTCTCCCACCTCCCTAGTAATTTCACTCTTCCATTGCAAAATACAGTTTTTACATGATGTCAGAGACTGAATATATATATATTTAATGATTTGATGGAGTGGTCATGCTGGTACGTACTGGTAGGATATGTTGAAGAGGACGTATGTAGAAGGATCGTGAGTTCAAGGCCAACTTGAGTTATATTTTTGCTGGGTATGGTGATGCAAATCTTTAATCCCAGTAGCTGGGAGGCAGAGATAGGTAAATATTTGGTGGAATTGTGGTCCATTCACACCAGAAGGCTGAAAATCATTAGAGTCTGCTAAAACCCCTTAAGAACAAGCTGCAGGCACAACCCCTTGACCCATTAACATAAGCATACATTGGCTCTCGAATTGGTCATTCCTTACCCAAGATTACAGTCATGGGAATACCTACTCACCTTGGCTGGTGCCCAGACAGAAACTCTTCTGACAGAAGTCAGGAGGTGGCAACTTCCCAAGCCACGCAGCACCTGCCTGGTCCCCAGTGTTAGTGGTAATATACGCCAAAGGCAGACTGTGTGGCTCCCTCCACCAGCTGAGGCAGGCACAGGACAAGTCCACTCACTAGGCCAGTGTATTACAAAGGTTTCCATCTAGAGGATACCTTTGGGATCAACACACAGTGTGTGAATATTAAACCCCAAATTATGCCCTCAGCATGGCTTTAATTCAGTTGAAAAGAATCCACTGAAGGAGAGAATGAACCTTCAAAATGGCTTTGGTTATCTCTGAGATGTCGGATATAATGTAGGAGGCTTTTAAAATTATAAGCTCCCTTCTAGGGCTAGGATTATAACCCAGCAATAGAATCATGAAAGGCCCGGGATCTTTCCCAAACAAACAAACATAAATGCATTTATTATTATTATTATTATTATTATTATTATTATTATTATTACTATCATCATCATCATCATCATCATTATTATTATTATATGTGTGTGTACATGGAATAATGTGTATGTGTGTGGTTATATGTTACACACATGGAGAGGTCAGAAGACAACTTTGTGAAGTCAGTTCTCTCTTTCCACCTTTACGTGTGTTCTGGGAATTGAACTCACATCACCAGGCTTATACAGCAAGTGCTTTTACCCACTGAGCCATATCACCAGTCCTGAAATAACTTCTGCTAGCTTATAACTAGCATTCTTTATTTACTCAAGGCTCACCTCTGGCCCCATCTGAAAAACCCAGGTAAAAGGCTATGGAGATGGCACATGGATAAAGTGCTTCTGTCAAAGCTGAGGTCCAAGGCTGGGAACTTCAGCACACACATAAAGCCAATGAGGAGGACAGGGATGATGGGGATGATGGAGATGATGAGGATGATGAGGATGACAGGGATGATGGGGATGACGGGGATAACAGGGATGATGGAGATGATGAGGATGATGGGGATGATGGGAATGGCAGAAATGATAAGGATGATGGAGAATGACAGGGATGGAAGAAATGACAGGGATGATGAGGATGACAGGGATGATAGGGATGACAGAGATGATGAGGATGATGAGATGATGGGGATGATGAGGATGACAGAGATGATAAGGATGATGGGGATGACGGGGATGATGGAAACGACAGGGATGATGGAGATGATGAGGATGATGTGGATGACAGGGATGACGGAGATGATGAGGATGTGGGCACACTTGTTATCCTGCTGTTTGGAAGGCAGAGTCAGTGGACTCCCTGAGAAGCTAGCTAGCTAGATTAGTCAAATGAATGAGTTCCAGATTCAGTGGCAGACCAGGGGAGAGTGATTGAGGAGTTTACACAGTGCCACACATAACCAGATAACTACATCCCTCTGGGCAGGCCACTGGGAAGTCTAGTAAGACACATCTTTAGCCTGACCATCACCCAGGAAACCTTCTTTTAGGTGGAAAACTCTCTCCCACTCCCACCATTAGGTACAATCAATGAAGTTGCCTAGCCATGGGATGGGCACCGAAGCTGGCCAAACCACTGCCCTCCTGAAAATAGCTCATATTCCTAAATTGGTTCTCAGATGCTCTTTGGGTCTGTCAGCTCCTCAGCGGTTTCCAATAACCTTGTCTTTTTCTTTCTCTTCTTTTTTCCTGCTCTTGTTTTTTTTTAGACAGGATTACACTACCTAGCTCAGGCTGGCCCAGAACTTACTATATAATGTTGCCCGGGTTGATCTTGGCCTCTAGGCAATCTTCCTGCTTCAGCTGAAGTCTCCCATGCTGGGAAGACAGCATGTGCCACAAAGCCTGCCTCAAAACCCTCTGATTCTTCTCATGAATGGTGATATGTACTGGGATTATAGCTCTTAGCAGGGAACTGTAGAAGGATTTCAAGTCTGAGACCAGCCTGGGCTACACAGAAGCTTCAAAAACAAAACAAAACAAAACAAAACAAAACAAAACAAAACAACAAGACCAAGACAAGCCTACAGCTCAATGGCTTCAGCCTGTGATTGTAGCTACTCAGGAGGAGGGTCAAGTCCAAGGGCAACTGAGAAAGGAAAGAGCTGGGGCACAGCATCTTAGTAGAGCACTTGCTTATCTATCGTGGAGGCCCTGATTGAGTTCTATCTCCCGGACCAGAAAAATAAAGAGCTGGAAGAGAAAAACAACAACAACCAAAAGCAGACCCTAACTGGGGTGACAGCCTTTGACCTACTTTCAGAGACCACTCCAGGCTAAGCTTGGAGGTGAGGTAGCTGCTGTCCCAGAGGACATTATCTCATGTGAGCCGTGATATTCCCCCAGGACAGATCTTGGTGCATCAAGAGCAGCTGTCACACTGAAGGCCTTTGGGTGTGGAACAAAGATGGTGACTCATGTTAAGGGAAAATGGTTAGAAATGCCAGGAAGATTATCCAAGAACAGCATCCCTAGGGCAAGAGTCATTTCCGTGGGGCTGGAATCTCAGCACTTCAACTCTGGAAAAGCTCTCATCCACATCTGCCTCCCATTTGGCAGAAAATCTTGGGGCAAGTGAGCCTGCACAACAGGCACTTAGGTGCTCAGATGCCCTCGACTGGCTTGGATGACAGTGTTCTTATGAATGTATTAGCTCACGTGCTTTACCTCCCTTTAATATTTCAGCCCCATGAGGACTTGACAAAAGAAAGATTTATTTACTTACATAGTTTATGTGTGTCTGTGTGCCTGAGTGTATATGTATGTATACCTCATGTATACCTGCAGAAGCCAGAGAAGGACACCTTTAGAATGAGATCTCCTGGAGCTGGAATCGTCAGTTATATGGTGGAGTAATTTGTTCTATGCCATCTGGTGTGACTTCTGAGAAACTCAATCACAGTCCTCTGCAGGAGCTGCAAGTGTCCTTAACTGCTGAGTCACTACTCCACCACCACCTCTTTCAAAGTATGAGAGAGAGAGAGAGAGAGAGAGAGAGAGAGAGAGAGAGAGAGAG
>NC_034606.1:5179555-5203951 GCF_900095145.1 Mus pahari | reverse complement strand
GAGGAGGAGGAGGAGGAGGAGGGAGGGAGGGAGGATAGGAGACAGAGCATGGGCATGTGTGTGTACTATGACTGACAGAAGCCAGAAGGCAGCTCTCAGGAGTCCTGCTCTCTCCATCCACCATGGGCTCTGAGATTGGCCGGTACCTCAAGTGCCTTTACTTGCTAAGCCATCTTGTTGGGTTCCCATGGGAATCTTCAACAAATTTTCTGCTAGATCAGGTAAGGGGTGGGGGTGGGGGTGGGGAAGAAGTGCTTTGCTCCTGCAGCCACAGCCACAGCCACCAGGGCTCAAGTTTGGCAGCTGGGAGGCAGCTCCTGTCGGGCAGGCTCTAAGAGCTGGAAAGCCACACAGGCTGAGCTTTCCTTTGGCGTTTGGAAAATCTGACCACTCAGACCTTGAGAAGTCAGGGGAATGTTATTCATCAAACAGAGGCATCTCTTTGTTAAGAGCTGAGGAGCAAACTCAGGCTTGGGGGAGCATGCCTGTAATCCCAGCACTTGGGATCAGTTATCGGGCAGGTGCGCTGGATAATCTCTGGCTACCTAGTAAGTCTAAGGCAGTTCCTGCCTTGGAGGGGGACAGATTTTAGGGTGATTAATTAGTCTGATTTGCCTGGCATAAATACTTTCCTGGGTACAAATTGGTGTTCTCCCTTCTGATGGTAACAGTGGCGTGAGAGCTGTGTTCTAAGGATGCCTCTGGGTCTAGCTGCTCTCCATCTCCTCTTCTCTTTCAAATTCATGAATTCGCCAAGAAAAAAAAGTCAGCAGAAACCTGTTCTTGGTGAAGACAGGGGACTCAGAGGTGCCCCTGAACTTCACACTAGAATCATTCAAGCATAAAGTCATGTGTTCATGATCACCCAAGGAACCAGAGAGCTTGCTTCTGCACCTGATGGTGACCCAGATGGGATTGTATTGAACCCAAATGCAGCGCCTGAAATCCTGTTTAATGTTCTTTCTGACTTGGAAAGCCGAGTCAGGAAAAGCCCCCAACAACTGAAGTACATTCAGATTCCCACTTTCTCTCTCCACCTCCTGCAGGAGCCTGAACCATGGGACAAAGTAGGATTCCTGATGCCAGGAGCTGGAGGATACCCAGACCAGCCTTTGAGCAGTGTGACTGACCAGCTTGAAGAAGAGGACACAGAAAAAAGGAAGGGGCTGGGGAATGTGGAGTCCACTGGCTGAAGCTCACACTTGTCGTGCTGTGGAGTCCATGACTGAGGCTCACACTTGGCGTGCTGTGGAGTCCACTGGCTGAGGCTCGCACTTGGCATGCTGTAGAGTCCACGACTGAGGCTCACACTTGGCATGCTGTGGAGTCCACTGGCTGAGGCTCACACTTGTGTGCTCAGTCAGCAGCACGTTATGCTGTACAGGGAGGGATCCTGAAGAACGTTTGAATAATCCCGTGTTATGAGTCAGTACTCACCAGAGGAATTACAACCAAGAGCTGAGGGTACACCAAAGCATGTGTTCTCATCCACAAGGACCTGCACTCAGTTCCCAGCACCACACAAAAGGAAAGGAACTTATGCCAGGAATTTATAATATGCATATGTGTTTAAACACTAATTACAATAGGACAGTGTGTTGTGCACGTCGGTAAGGCCAGAACTCTGGAGACCAGGAGAGGAAGATGCAGATGTTCAGAGCCTGAATTATAGGGAGTATGTCTCAAAACAGAACAAAGAGGGGCTAGAGAGATGGCTCAGCAGTTAAGCAGGCACACGGCTCCTGTAGAGTTTGGTTCATGCGCCCACATCCAAGGTCTCAGGACCACTTGAACTCCAACTCAGAGGACGTGACATTCTGACATCTTAGGGTGACCATACGCACTGTTCTTACATGTAGAGAGGGCTAGACTGACTCCAGGACAGGCTTCAAATGAACAGTTCAGGAGATGAGGCCTAAATCTCTGTTTCCAAAAACTGAGCAACTCCAAGCAAGCCCAGGCCTAGAAGTTGCCCTGTCACTTGCCCTAAGGCAAGGACGATGGGTCGGCATCAGTTTCTAGACTTCCTCAGCTACTTCCCCAGTAACAGTTTCTAGACCTCCCCAGCAGGTTCCCAGCCCCCACACCCCAGTAATGGAATGTCCCTAGAGATGGCCCCAACAGGTTAACATAGAGGTCACCTACCCAGGAATTCCCTAATGTGCTTTAAATCAGGCCTGCAGGCTCACTTGGGGGTCTCTCTATTCTGGTAATGGGAGGCCTCAGCATGCTGGACCTGTGCAGAATAAAACACTCTTTGCTTTTACATACTATTTGAGTCTAGGGTATCATTCTTTGGTGAACAAAGGACCTTTGCAATGTTAGTCCCAACTGTATTTTAATTTAATTTTTTATCTTTTTACATTTTTTTCAGTTCTGGGTGGGAAATGGGTGCCAGGGAGGCAGAGCCTTGGAGTCTCTGTCAGGATGTGACCAGCTTCCTGAGTGTCTCCTCCTGCCCACAGCCCACCCTGGGTTCTCAGCAGCTGCCTGGTATCTCACTTGAATTGCTCCACTCTTGCTGTCCCAGCTTGGTTTGTGTTGCTGTGATAAACATCATGTCCAGAAGCAGCTTGGGAGGGAAAGGCTTTACATGGCTCAGATGTTCTGATCACAGCCAATCACTGAGAGAAGTCAGGGCAGAGGCAGGCAGGAACCATGGAGGAGTGCTTACTGTTGTCTTCCATGGCCTGCTCAGCTCCCTTTCTTTATGACCCAGGTCCTGCTGGGGGAGGGCAGCACTGTCCACAGCGGGCTAGGCACCCCTGAATCAAAAAAACAAAACAAAACAAAACAACCCCTAAAGACATGCCCTCAGCCAACCAGTGCAGGCATTCCTCAATTGAGGTTTCTTCTTCACAGGTGACTCTAGTTTGTCTCAAGGTGACAGATGCTAATCAGTACACCTGTCACAGTCTGAGAGCCTTCCTCATAGGCCTTGCCTGTGAGAGCGAATCCTGTGGAGATAGATCTCCAGGGTCCTTCACAAGCCAGTGGAGGAGGTCATTCTCCAGTCTTGTGACCACAGCCAGGATCGCCTGGTCCCTACACTCCCACCCTTTGTCAGGGCTTCATACATGATTGTAAACAGGAACGGGAGTCTACGCAGATATGTGATGACAGCAGGCACACACACAGTCTGTGCACACCACAATGCTCACACAGAGCCCTCACCATCAAGATAATCTTTCCGCCCTTCTTTTCTCCCTCCTTTTCTTTCTTTCCTTTTCTTTTTCCAGTTTGATGGGGCTGGAGAGTTGGCTCAGTCGTTAAAAGTACCTGCTCTTCTAGAGGACCTAGATTCAATTCCCAGTACTCACATAGTATCTCACAATCATCCATAATTCCAGTACCAGGGGATCTGATAACCTCTGACCTCCAAATGCACTGGACACACATGTCAGGCACGGGTATACATGTTAGCAAGCACTCATACTCATAACATAAAATAGATCTAAAAGTAAAATTCAGTTTGACACAGGGTCTCGTTATATAATGAATTATATAACCCAGCTGCTCTAGAAGTCACTATGTAGACCAAGTTCTCCTCAAACTTGTAGCAATCCTCCTGCCTCTCTATCTTCTGAGTGTTGTGGGTTTAGGCATATATCAAAAAGCCTGGTTATAGGGTTTTCATTATAAAGAAAGTCAGTGCAAAATGGACTATACAACAAAATGAACTCGCTATTAATAATAGTCCATTTTCTGTTGCTAAAAGCTCAGTATGACAGACTGGACACACACAGACTCATACATACACTCACATACATTCATGTGCACACTCACATCTACACACTTACATTCCTATACTCACACACATATTCACACACACTCACATACACTCACACAATACACTCACATACACTCACACATATGCTCACTCACACACACATTCATATAAACTCACACATGAGCATACACTTACTTATATTCACACACAATTTGTATATATATTCACACATACACACATACACTCAAACACACATTCACACACATATGCTCACTCACACAATGACACACACACTCATACACAAGCATACACTCATACACAAGCATACACTCATATTCATACACATCTGCGCGCGCGCGCACACACACACACACACACAGAGTCTGTTTTGGGTATAGGGTCACAGGGGAAGGTGGAGAGCCAGAATCTAGTGGTGCTTTCCTTCCTGTCAGAATCCCAAGGAGGCATGAAACACAACAGGTAAATGACAAGCAGAATACATACACCGGCTTTCTGCACTTTTTTCAAGCCAAGAAGATTTGACCAAAGAGGCCCCATCTTTGACCTGATGACCCAACTGATCCTAAAGGCCCCACCTCTGAACTTCAGCATTAGATCGAGTTTCCACCCTCTTAGAGTCTCCCTCACAAGGAGTAGAATTTCAACACAGGGGGTTTCAAGGGATCTACACCCAAGCCATACCCCAGCTGCAGCATTGACCTAGCCATAGATCGGGGCTGTGGGCAGGGTTTTATGGAGACTCGAGCTTCATTTCCCTGCCTTCCTTGGGGTTGTCTCTGTTCAGGTTGCTTCCCTCATCCTGTGGATGGGTACCAGTGGTCACTATGGTTACCTGTATCCTAAATGACATCTGGACAAGAGGCAACTTCTATCAAGCTTGTCTTTCTGGGTGTGATGGTGCAATGGGTGGAGAGGGGGATCAAGAGTTAGAGGCTAGCCTGGGGTACATAACTACTAGCAGAGAAGAAAAGAAAAGGGAAAGAAGAAGAGGAGGAGGAAGAGAAAAAGGAAACAGAGAGAGTGCTGATCTCGTGATCTCTCCTGATTGCTGGGAAAGGTCATTGCTATTATCACAGGGCTCAGCAGGTCCTGAGAAAATATGTGAGCAGAATATTTCAGAGCCCCAGTCTCCCTGTGGTGTTGTCTCTGTGGACGAGTGAGGTGGCTGTGGCCCCTCATCTTCTATTGTGCTTCACTGTTATAGTTGGTGTGAGATGAAGCCCCACATGTCTTCAGGGCTCCCTGGGAAATGACAGCCATGATGCTATCAGTACCCATGAACCAAGACTTCATTACTTCACAGAATTACAGCCTACCCATTCTCCATTGTGTTAGGGGGACCTGGAATTCCTTGAAATCTCTCTTCCTTGGGAGCTGAAATATCAACACATCTGAAAGTAAAAAATGCATCTTTCCAAGTGCCTGCCACATGGAGGACTGCTGTTTTCGATGCTCTAAGAAAGGAGCAATGGAAGTTAATTAAAGGGTGGGCGCTTTTGTGGCTTGTGATTTAACGGGTGTCTAGTTTGATCATGTAGCTGGGGTGGTCTCTTCACTGGGGCAGAATCTTAAGGAGTGGTTTGTTTTATTGTGGTAATCGAGAGGTAGAGGACTCAGCTGGGAAACACAGTAAGTCTATAACTCTCAAACGCTCATTCCTAAGGACCCACCTCCACCAACGGTGCCTCTTGTCCCCAGAGTCCCCCAACCCTCCTAAAACAGTGCCACCAGCTGGGGACCAAGTGTTCAGATGCGTGAACCTGTGAGGGACATTTCTCCTTGAAATTGTCGCGCATGGTACACAGACCAGATCGCATTCCTCCACATTCTGATATGGAAACCCCTAACCCAGTGTGATTTGAGCCCTTAAAAAACATAATTAATGTCGAATGGAGTGGTAATAGATCTGGCAGAAATGAAGATCTTCTTGTTTATTTATTTGTTGAGACAGGGACCCTCTGTGTAGCCCTGCTTGTCTTTGAACTCACTATGCAGACCAGTGCCCTTGAACTCATAGCCTCTGCCTCTCAAGTGATGGGATTAAAGGTATGTACCACTATGCCTGGTTTAAAAATGAAGATATAATATAAAGAGACCTTTTCTGTGTCTCTCAGCCTGACTATCAGGCTATAGAAACAATGGACCCCGAAGAAATAGGAATTTCCATATGAATCTCATACTGGGCAAACTAAAAGATCGGCCAGAGAGTGTCTCCTGAAAAGAGATTTCAGCACAGTGCCAGCAAGTTGTCTGACTACCTTTCATGAGGGGCTGAAGCCCAGACAACGGTGACTCAGTGGTGCGCAGGGCCACAGTACGACTGGGGCTGCTTAGATGCTCACATCCTTGGCCTCTGATTAAACTTTGATCACACATCAGAGACCCTGTCACAAGACTGACCTGAAGGGTTGCTGGGTCTCCTTGCCCCATTCCCAACACGGCCACACTGAATAAACTCCCTCTTTTTTTACTTTCTACTTTTAATTTGATTATTTTAATTGTTTTACTGAGATATCTAGACCTGACTTGGGGGCACAGGCTGTGCCCCAAGTATGATAACAAGGTCATATGGGTTAAGTCACTGATCCAATATGATTGGTATCATTTAGGAAGAGGAAAGTACACAAGGATACATGTGTGCAGAGTAAGGGCCACCTGCTGCCATAAGAAGGTGACACCAAGGAGACTTGCTGACACCTCCGTGATGAACTTCAAGCCTGCAGAACTGTCAGCAATGGATTCCTATTGCTTAGCCATCCAGTTCATGGTATTTCACTATGGTGGCCAAGTAGGTGAATGCTCTTGGTTGGTCGTGATCCATTGATTGGTAAGAAAACTTGCCCATGGTTAGGTGATGAGAGACTGCTAACAGCTAGCTCTCCAGAGCCAGAGTTTGATCAGTTGGAATTGCCAATTCCTTGTGGTATCACCACTTCCATCAGGGCCAGCATCAAGCACCTGGTATGATCTCATTCAACACCCATTTGAGAACCTACCATAGGCTTTTGCCATTGAAAGCAAGCTGGCTCCAACCCACTCTGCTCATCTGTCAATTCCAGCAGCAAATCATTTTTAGTAGCACATTACATGGTGGTATTTTTCATAGTAAAATCACATTTTCCTAACTTACCCTCCCCGTCCTCTGCATGCACGCACGTGCTTGCACATGCATGCAGCCAAGTCACTTGAAAATAGAGTAGTTCATGGGTTCTGATGTCCTTATTTTTCTGTCCTAAATCTATGTGACATACTAATAAAACATAGAAAACAATAGTGCAAATGTCTGGCTTTTCTTTCGCAGGCAAAGAGTTCCCCACTAGGGCCACTAAGAGAAAGAAAGGTGTTTCCTACCACCCTGGGGCATCTACTTTTTTCAGATTGACTGCTGCTCCCATTTCTTCACTCATGCAAATGAGCTATTTCCCAGCAACCTTTGCTTTCCTTTCTATTATTTACCTATCATATTGTAATCTACTTAGGCAAATATGTGTTAATTTCATTTCTATCACTGGTTTCACATCCTAGAGCAGTTTTAAAGGTACTTGAAATTTGTATGCCAGCATCCTGGTTCCTCGGGAACAAATTTGAATGATTAATTGAATATATTCCACTCCACTCTACCTCAAGTGGTAAGTGTGGTATCTAGCAGTGTTGTGTGCGCACCCTTTCCCCCTGTGGTATCTAGCTGTGTCCTGTTGTGTGCCCCCCCCCCCTTCTTTCTGGCTGCAGTTGACTCAGCACTCAGCTCCCTGCATTCTGGGACAGCAGGCTGCATCTCCATTTCCTTTTCTCTGAACTCCATCTTTGCAGAGTCACCGGGAGCAGAATTCACAAACAGCCATTCTCCCTCTTTCAGTTCTTTTGTTTTTCTCATCCAAGTCTTCGATGTGGCTCTCTCTCAGGCTGCTCTCACCCCAGAGCCTGGGCTGCCTTGGAACTTGGAAGCCTCCTCCCTGTGTATCACAAGTGCAGGGCTCACAGGTGTGTGCCCTCACGTCTACCCTCACTGCCATAAGCTCTTAGCTCCTGCTCCTTCTGCAAACCCTGCTTGCTAAGGAGTTGGCCATAACACTGTCTCCCGGGCAGAGCTCTCCTCACAGCAAACCCAGAGAGAAGGTGCTCCCACAGCCCAGTCTGGGAGCGCTCCAGCCCACGGTACCACCGTGACACACAGATGACTGACTGCAGGAAGATCTTCTGGGAGTATGGAACTATCCAGAGTTGTGCAGGAGCAGAGGCATGGGTGCCAAAACAGAGTCAACCAATGCCACTGCAAACTGTGGTCTCGAACCTGCCAAGGTGGGGCTGGTGGGGACTGTAGAGAGCTGGAGGCCTCAACACTCACACAAAGGAAGAAGACAGAGGAGAAAGAAAGAAAGGGAACAAGAGGGAAGCAAGAAGAAGGGAACAAATCTACCACACCGGGGGTATCCATCCCAAAGAAACCAAAACCAGCACAAACCTGTTTCTTTTCCTCTCTGACTCACACTTGAGTATTCACCTAACCAAACACAAAAATCTCTCCGCAAGGGTAGGCGCCTCTCCTCCTCTCTAGAGCTCTTTCTCACGTGTCCTTAATAAATCTATGTTCTCTCTGCTCAGGAGAATAAAAATGAAAAAAAGAAATGTGCTTTAAAAACCTTTTCCAGTGGAACTGGATTTGGTGGTGTACATCTGTAATTTAGAAGCACAGGGATTATCATGAGTTCGAGGCCAGCCTGAAATACAGCTTCTGCTCAGGTGAGACTCCGTCCATCCTGCCCCCAAATATAAGAGATAGCAGCCTATGAAATTAGGATCAAGAAGTTGCCAGTGCTAAATAGGAGACAGCTGTTGCACAGCCTCTCCTTAGAAGGAATCTTTGAGCTCTCATTGGTAAGGATATCCCATGGGTACAGCTGGTTGACCTCACAGGGTCAGGTCACTCCTACTGACATGTAAGTCTCCTTTTGCTTCACATCATTTCTCTGTGAAATTATTTCTAATAATATCATGACCTAACAAGGAGTACTCTCTGCTCACAGCAGTTCCCAAGTGCCAAGATTGGCACAAGATTTCAGGGTGCAGCTTCCAAGCCACTTAACAATAGTGCAGGTATCCATATTTTTAATTGGCTCCTGGGGGGGGGGCTCTGATAGGCCCAGCCCAGCCCAGGTCTCCCTTGAGCTGGCATTTGGAATCTACTGAAGGGGAAAAAAAGATTTAAAAATAGAATTAAAAAAAAGAGCCGCCAGCAAACGAGAGAGACTCTGTAGTTTAGCAGGGGGCGAGGCTAAGAGGCCCGGTGGTCCGCTCTACTCTGGGGCTGGCTGCAAAACGTCGGGTTTTTGCTCGCCCTCCCTCCGGCCCACTCAATATGGAGTCTTACTGACTTTCCTAACTACCCAGGGACCGGAAGGCGGGCTCTCTGGTACTGCAAGGGTTGAGATGATTAGCTGCCTTGTGAAAAGCTTAATTGCACCTCATTTTCTACGTTCTAATCTCCAAACAAAGCAGTCTTCCAGGTAGGTAAGTTCAGCTGCCCTTAATCGAAGGTGAAGCGCCACCGTTCCCTAAGTGATTCCGGGTGACACCCTAACTGCTGATCTGTAGATGCCTCTCATCTCTGTGGTCCCCGAACTACAGGGAACAAATGAATCACTAAGGGAGCTTGTTAAGGAGCCAGAGTTCCGAGTATCTGCCCGCACCCAACCCTACCCCCGCGCTCCCCCTCGCCCAGTCCCCCATCCCCCCATCCCGGGGCCAGGCCCTTGCAGGCTCAGCGGGTATCAGGGTGGGGGGGTGTAAGTATCCCTTCATCTAACAAGTTCCCTGGGTGAATTTACCTCAGGGCACTAGTTTTATTTAAGTGCAAAAGCTGTTCTATGAAATGTCTATCCTCCTTTTGGGTATTAGCCTCCCGGAAGGGATTCCCTTGGAGGTACAATGAATCAGCTTTTTCGTTACCTCTTGGTAAAAAATAGATACTATGTCTCAGAAACCAACTATGCATGTCAGCAGAGGAAAATAATAGTGTTGGGGCTATCTGATTAGACCTACTTCCTCTCAGAAAACCGGGATGTGGTGAGTGGCCCCAGGACATCATCCCAAGCAGGTGGGCTGTTCTCATAAAGCCGGAGGGTACTGGAGTGTGGGGACGGAATAGCCCCCCAGCCGTAACAGCTGGATGGAACATTCCCTTACCGAGACAATTCCAGCAGTTTCTTTTTGTGAAGGCAATCACCGAATTAAATGTTTTAATTACTAAAATCGCAGATGCATTTCTTTTGAGACTAGAACGTCATCAGAACCCACTCCCCAGAGAGCTAAGCTGCTTGCTTCCAGGGAAGGGATGTCAGGAGGAGTCCATTTTAATTTCATTATAAAACCGGCTTAAGAAATAAAGGCGCAGGACTGCCGCGTGTTCCCAGCCAGCTGTGATTTAATGAGAGCAATTCAAAGCTTGGAGACTGCTAGCCACATCCATATTAATATGTCTCTGGTAGAAAAAATAATGACAGAGAAAGTGCGGAACTGCTTTTCTGATTTGCAATGCTTTAAAAATAACTGTTGAAATGGCTACCATGGATGAACCTCATGTCCAGACAGTCCATGACTCCCTGCCTGCCACTCGGGCCCCTGCTAGGAAGAAGCAGTTGACCGACCAGCAAGTCCCTGGCAGGAGCCTGGTCAGTGGCTTTGGAAGCTGAAGTACAGCTGGGTTTATTCTGGTTGGCAGCCAGATCCCTCCCCCAGGGCCGGAGCCAGGAGGAGCCTCTCCTCCGGTACTTTATCTTGAGCTCTTTGTTGCATAATCGCTGGAGTCATTATGCTCATAATAGTCTGTGATTTCCATTTTCCCAGTCATGAACACAAGACAATGAGAAAAAAAAAATGTCTTGTTCTGAACATTTTAAGGTCCTAAAAATAAAAGGTGCTGGGTAAGCCTGCGGTGTACCGGAGGCGGAGTACCGGAGGCGGGAGTACGGGAGGCGGAGGCGGGGGTAAACAAAGGGAAAGCAGAGGAGGACCTTTGTTGGTTGCTTTGATGGTCAGTGACCCCAGTGAGCCAAACCTGTGGTACCACTGAGGGAGGCGAGGTTCCTGGAGAGCTGGGGAGGGGGGAGAAGGGGGCGCTCTCGAGGTGAAGGCCATTGCTGTCTTTTGAGCTTAAACTCGGCTGAGTGAGGGTTTTTCCTCTCTCTGTGAGTGAGTGTGTGTGTGTCTGCGCATGCTGAAAGGCAGTAGTGTCTTGCAGTAGGGACTTTATCATCACTTACTTGCGATTCAATTAGGCCATGGGTTTCAGCTCTTTTAACTGTAAAAACAGAGTGGAGATACTAAAATATATTAGGCATTGTCTGGAAGCTAACTGAGAAAGCTGGAGCCCGTGCCTAGACTGGGGTCCTAATGTGTAGGGCTGGGGGCGGGTTATCATCATCTTTGACACAGGGCTCCCTAGTGTGGTTTCCAAATCATACCTCAATTGAACTTGGCATTCATCACAAAACCCCAAGAAGTGTAACAGTCTGACCACGGGGAGAAACATTTCACTTCTGCTTTCCTGTGATGACGATAGTTAAGGCTGAGTAAACCACGTGACCCACGGAGCCTGGACTGTCACCATAACCCACTGATTGATTGACTGGTTCTTACCTAGCTACAGAACAGGGAAGACCAACAGGGAGGACTAACCGGGATGGCAGTGACGCCGACAAGTCCCACCTTTCAGAACCGTTGGAGTCCTCAGGATCGAATCTGACTTCACCAGGCTGTTTCCGCTCTGTGAAGCGGCAGACAGTAACAAGTGTACTACAAAGTGTCTGCTATGTATGGGGTCCATCTCAGTGATTACAAACACCACATGCACAGCCAGAACAAGGAAAGAGGAGAGCCATCTCATCTACAGCCAGTAAGGAGAGCAGTGGGGCTATTTTCCCAGAATGCCGCTCTCATTGAAGAGGGGAAGCTTGAAGGGTCCATTCAGAGTAACTTAAAAGAGCATGCAGAGGCACAAGGGGCACAGTTCTGGGCATGCTCAATTTCAGGTGTACATCTTTGAGCATGCTCATTTTGAGGTCATAGGTCAAAAGGGAAGTACAGGGGGCAGAGGGTGGGGGAAGACACATGTTCTAGATATGTGTAATTCAGTATTACGATGAGCCAACTTTACTCTAACCAGACTAAAACAATATGACTCAGAGTATCTTAGTAATGTTGACTAGCTCATTATAAGTTCCTCCAAAGAGTTTCAGCTGAAAAAGAATGAAGGTACAGTGAACTGCCTTTCAGAGGGCGGGACGCTTCCTACACTGTGAAGTGGAGCGCTGGCTCCTAAGGGCACCTGCTTCCCTTATTAGCTAACAAATTCACACCACTACAGCAGCTGCTTTCCAGGTGCCCCTGCAGCTAAGTGCAGGGACTGAAATGATGCAAACCCGGCCTTAGTCAGGGTTTCAATTGCTGTCATAAAACACCATGACCAAACCAATTTGCGGAGGAAAGGGTGTGTTTCTGCTTATATGCCTCAGGGCACAGTCCATCACTGAGGGTAGGCAGGATCCTGGAGGGGGAGCTGATGCAGAGGCTGTGGAGGAGTACTGTGTACCTGCTTGCTCCTTGTGGTTTGCTCAACCCGCTTCCTGATAGCACGCAGGGCCATCAGCCCAGTTCTGGGACCACCCCAGCAGGTTCTGGGACCATCAGGAAAATCCTCCACAGACTTGTCTATAGGTATTATAATGGAACCTCCCCCTTATTTTTCCTGTGCATTCTCTGTGAAAGTGTCAGATGACCTAGAACTGAAGTTACAAACAGTTGCGAGCTGCCATGAGGGTGCTGGGAATTGAACCTGGGTCCTCTGAAAGAGCAGTTAGTGTTCTTAACTACTGAGCTGTCCCTCCAGCCTTGACATTTTTATATTGAGGTTTTTCTACCCAGATAATTCTAGCTTCTGTCAAGTTGAAAAATAAACAAACAAGCAAATAAACAACAAACCAGCAAGCCGGACTACCTCATCCCACCCCAGAGGCTCCTTTGGCTCGGCTGCGGTACCACCACTCCATTCGAGGCCACTCAGACATAGGTGGTGGCTCATTGCCATCTCTCTGGGTTAAATTGTGCTCCCACAAAAGATATGTTGATATCCATATCTGTGAAATTCCAAATGTGATCTATTCATAAGCAGGGTCTGACATAGGCAAATCAAGTTATAAGACCATCGAAAGGGACCCATTCTGTTTGGTGTCCTTTTTATTTTTTATTTTTAAATTTATTTATTTATTATATGTAAGTACACTGTAGCTGTCTTCAGACACTCAAGAAGAGGGCGTCAGATCTTGGTACCGATGGTTATGAGCCACCATGTGGTTGCTGGGATTTGAACTCCAGACCTTTGGAAGAGCAGTCGGGTGCTCTTACCCACTGAGCCATCTCACCAGCCCTGGTGTCCTTTTTAAAGAGGGAAAATTGGAGCCAACTCAACTGGTAAAGGTACTTGCTGCCAAGCCACAGTCTGAGTTCAGTTCCCAGAGCCCACATGGTGAAAGGAGAACCAATCCCTGAAAGTTATTCTCTGACCTAGACAAGCCTGCTGGGGCATGTGGATGCCTATATGTATATGCATATATGTGTACATTAAATATATACATACAAACATACATGCATACAAAATACATACGTACATAAATGTAATTTTAAAAATAAAAGTAAGGAGGGCTGGAGATATGGCTCAGTGGTTAAGAGGGCTGACTGCTCACAGAGGTCCTGAGTTCAATTCTAGGCAACCAGATGGTGGCTCACAACTATTTGTAATGAGATCCAGTGCTTTCTTCCGGTGTGTCTGAAGATAGCTACAGTGTATTCATATAAATAAAATAAATAAATCTTAAAAAATAAACTAGAAAGCCGGGTGTGGTGGCGCACGCCTTTAATCCTAGCACTTGGGAGGCAGAGGCAGGCGAATTTCTGAGTTCGAGGCCAGCCTGGTCTACAGAGTTAGTTCCAGGATAGCCAGAGCTACACAGAGAAACCCTGTCTTGAAAAAACAAACAAACAAACAAAATAAATAAATCTTAAAAAATAAAATAGAAGTGCTTAAGAGCACTTGCTGCTTTTACCGAGGACCCAGATTCAGTTCCCAGAGCCCACGCAGTAGCTCAAGACGACTTGTAACTACAGTTTCCAGTCAGGGATCTGCTGGCTTCTGGCCTTCCTGGGCACCAGGCACACACATGCTTACACACATACAGCAAACACACACATAAAATAAAAATAATCTGCTTAAAAACTAAAATTAAAAAGTGGAAAGTTTGTGAAGAGAAGGAAGCTGCCGATAAAGACGAAAGGCTGTGTGGACACAGAGTTGGAACTGGGAGACAGTTCCTGGGGCTGGCTGCAGCAGCCTCTTGCGAGCAGGTAACACAGACTCACGGGTTACAGTTGTGGTGGCTTGAATAGGTATGCCCCCATAGACTCATGTGTTTGAATGCTTGGCTCATAGGGACTCTTAGAAGGTGTGGCCTTATTAAAGTGGGTGTGGCCTTGTTGGAGGAAGTGTGTCACTGTGGGGGTGGGCTTTGAAGTCTCCTATGCTCAAGCTATGCCTTCAGATCAAGATGTAGAACTCTTTCTGGCATGCTGCTGTGTTTTCTGTCATGATGATAATGGACTAAATTAAACCTCTGAACCTGTAAGCCAGCCCCAGTTAAATTTTGTCCTTTATAAGAGCTGCCATCCATGGTCATGGTGTTTCCTCACATCAATGACAAAGACCAAAATCCCAGAACTGATCCTGAGTGGTAGCTTGCTTTCATTTGAACCCACTAGCATGATGAGGTCTCCACACAGAGGGACTTCTAACACCAGGGCAGGCACATCCCGAGCAAAGTGGCACGTGGCCCATGTTATTAAAAGTTTCCTTGCCGGGCGATGGTGGTGCACGCCTTTAATTCCAGCACTTGGGAGGCAGAGACAGGCAGATTTCTGAGTTCGAGGCCAGCCTGGTCTACAAAGTGAGTTCCAGGACAGCCAGGGCTACACAGAGAAACCCTGTCTTGAAAAAAACCAAAAAAAAAAAAAGTTTCCTCCCTTTCCAGGAAACCGTGTAGGTAACTGGGCCTGGGAGAAGGGCCCAGCCTGCTGCCCCTCTTTTCTGTAATAAACCAGCTCTAGAGTTTTTGTTTGTTTGTTTCTTTTTTGGGAGGCATTTTAAAAAATATTATATTTTGTGTATGAATGTCTGTGCACCATTTGCATGCAGTGTCCACAGAGGCCAGAAGAGGGCGACTGATTTCAGATGGTTGTGAGTCATCATATGGCTGTCATCTCTCTAGCCCAGGAGGCCAATCTGAGAGCCAGATTGCTCTCAGAGTGATAAAGCACCTTTGAAAAGTTCTCAACTTTCCTAACGCTGCATCCCTTTAATATAGTTCCTCACATTAAAATTATTTCCATTGCTACTTCAAAACTGTCATTTGCTACTGTTGTGAATAGTAATGTAAATATCTACATTTTCTAATAGTCTCTGTTAATCCTATATAAAGGTCACCTGACCCACAGAGGGGGTCACGACCCACAGGTTGAGAACCACTTCAGTGCTTTGGCCACTTTGCTGAAGCAGAGCTGAGGAATGGCCACTGGGAGGTTACCTTGACAGAACTGCTCAGTTCTGCACAGCTCTCGCTCACTGCTCGCTCCAGTCCCTCCTCTATTTAAGCCTAATGCTCTCCTCAGTATATGAAAGATGGATGTGGATCATTAGACCTCTTTCCAGTGTGACCAAACTGAGTTTCCACCCACCTCTTTGGTTGGCATTGGGGACAGGTGGCTGAGCCTAGCGTGTGAGACTGCTGGACCCAGGCTTTCCCCTCAGAACTGACTACAGTGTCATGTACTTGTGTGTCTATTCATCTATGTGCTTAAACCTAGATTTTCAGTATAAGAGAAGACGTTTGCTATTTTTCTTTCTTTTCCCTTTCTCCTCCTTTCTTACATCCACCTATAATTTCTGCCCTACAGGAAACAAAGGACTCTCCCCGTGAGTAACAGAAGGAGGCTTCTTCAAGCCAGGGAATGTCAAAGAGAGGCAGTAAGCCAAAAGCCGGGGAGGCAGGGTGCTAGGGGAGTGTTCTCTGGTTGCTGAGGTAATAAACCTCAGTTCTGTTGTCTCCAGCTACCTGCTCAGTGCCCCAGTCGCTTGCAGTCTTAGGAAGTCCCACTTTATGGGTAACCCATCAGCCAATCACAGAAGGGGCATGAATTGCCCAGATTTTCAGCTGAAATCCTAGGGTACCTTATAGAATTTTGTACTATTTTTTCCAAATTTGCATTTCTTTTGTAGATGTTAATTATTGTGCCAACTTTTTGTTGTTGTTTTGTTTTGTTTTTGAGACAGTTTCTCTGGCTATCCTGGAACTCACTCTGTAGACCAGGCTGGCCTTGAACTCAGAAATCTGCCTGCTTCTGCCTCCTGAGTGCTGGGATTAAAGGCATGCGCCACCACTGCCTGGCTGTGCCAACTTTCTTTTTTTAAATATATTTTTTAAAGATTGATTTATTTATTTATTTATTTATTTATTTATTTATTTATTATATGTAAGTACACTGTAGCTGTCCTCAGAAACTCCAGAAGTGGGCATCAGATCTTGTTACGGATGGTTGTGAGCCACCATGTGGTTGCTGGGATTTGAACTCCAGACCTTTGGAAGAGCAGTCGGGTGCTCTTACCCACTGAGCCATCTCACCAGCCCATGTGCCAACTTTTAATAACAAGCTTTTGTCGAGTCAGATTGTTATCCACCCTTCCCCCCAGTTTGCTCTTAAGGCTTCTCTTGAGCCTTTGAACTTTCTTGTGGTTAATCACTGTGTGCGCGTTGGGTCTTGGGTCAGTGGGACAGAGAACAAGTAGATTCTTTCACAGGATGACCATTCTAGCAGAGTCTTGGGTATGTGTATGTGGTGACATGGTATGGCCTTAGGTTCAGGTGTGTGTGTCAGGTTACATACACAGAACAGATGATAAATTCCAAAGTGGTGAGCAAGGCCTCTAAAGGAAGGGTGGCCTGGTGGCAGCTCTAAGCTCAGGCGTCAGGGGAGGACGTACATGGGGGTGGGCATACGCCCCCTTTTAAGTTCCATCGTCTCTTCCCTTTGGCCGTCCCCAGGGCTGGGTAGGCTAGTAGCAGAAGGCAAATGCAGTCATGTGCCTTGGCCACTGACCATTCTTTTGGGGATGCATTTTGTTTGGATCATGGCTCACACTTGGTAGCTGTCTGTGACTACAGGCGCATGCCACCTTTCGGGGTGGTTTAAGCACCGTGGAGTGTGTTGGCTCAGTGAATTAAGAAACAAAACAAACAAAACCCACACCATACAGGGAACAGAGATGACAGATGATGGGGTTCAATTGTATGTTAAATAACTTAGATCAGGTCTAAAACTAGAACTACTATAACTTACAGGCGTACCTACAAAACCAGTGCTGCCATGATCCTCAAGGCATCGGAAATTGCATAGTTTCCCTGAAGCCACATAGCTAGTACTCGGTAGAGCTGAGGCTCAAAATTCAAGAATCTGAGACCTGAAACCATATCGTCTCTGAAACTCAAACATACACATGCACGCTCATGAGCTCTGGGGGAGACTTCAGCACAGTGGAGGCTATGAAACTCAAACACACACATGCACGCTCATGAGCTCCGGGGGAGACTTCAGCACAGTGGAGGCTATGAAACTCAAACACACACATGCACGCTCATGAGCTCCAGGGGAGACTTCAGCACAGTGGAGGCTATGATAGCACACACTTGTGCATAGAGTGGCCCTGACTCATTTCCTCAATTGGCAAGAGTTTATTGAGCACATACTTTATACTTCTATGCCTTTCCTGTAACGTGATCCAATAGGAACATCACAGTTCCACTCTTTAAAACAGAATCCATGTTGGTGCACATGCAGTCCCTTCATAATAAATACAACACAGACATTAAAAAAAAACCACAAAAACAAAAAACTGGGGCTGGAGAGATGGCTCGCTGGTTAAGAGCACTTGTTGCCCACCCTTACAGAGGATCAGGGTTTGGCTCCCAGATCCCATATGATGGTTATGCCTAGTTCCAGTTCCAACAGATCAGACACCATATTCTGACCTTTGTGGGCACCAGGCATAGTCCACATACACGTGCAGGGAAATGTTCATACATATAAACTAAAAATAAAATCTTCCATTCCCTTAAAACCCACTGGTACTATGTGGTACATCTGACTGTTATGATAAGGCAGCCTGACAAACGCTGAGGTGAGCTTGTCATCCCAGGCGACAGTCCGTCATACTAGGGAAGCCAAGTGCTCACCTCAAGGTCTTATCTATACAAAGCCTGCGCGAAAGTAAGGCTGTGACAAAGTAGTCATACAACAGAGCATATTACTGCTTACATTTGGGTGTCCTGGTCATTTTGTGCTGACTAATAGATTACCCTGTACATCCAGTGTCAATCATCATAGCCCATGCTAGATATCTATATGAAGCATGTTGTTCTAACCATAAACAATAACATCACAGTTATAGTTTGCTGAACAGCCTTAGGTCCACACTCTGTTAAGCACCAGGTAGAAAATATCAGAGCTTCATTGACTAAAGGTAAAGCTGAGTTTATTCTGTACGTGCTTATAAGATAAAAATATATATCCCCACAAAATTTATGCTGACAAAATTCCAGATGTAATTAGCATAATGTAAAAAATACTTTTTGTCTTCTAATAGGAAAAATAAAATTCTTGGAGAGGAAAGCTAACTGGCTCAGTCAGTGCCTTCCACCACCAAAATCCGTGCCACGTTAGCCATTTCTTTTTTTTAAAAAAAAAAATCTTTTTTTAAAAAAATTGTTTACTTTTATTTTATGTGCATTGGTGTTTTGCTTGTACATATGTATATGTGAGAGTCTCAGATCTTGGAGTTACAGACAGTTGTGAGATACCATATGGGTGCCAGGATTTGAACCCAAGGCCACTCTGAAAGAGTAGTCAGTGCCCCCCACTACTGAGCCATCTCTCCAGCCCGAATTAGCCATTTCTTAGTAATGACCTGCAATGAAATTCTACATACTTTGTCTCTGAAAATGCCTTTCGCACTAAAGGGCACAGTGAAAGTGAGCTCAAAGTGGGCCACTGTATCCATGGCCACTGCATCCATGGTTTCTGCATCTACAGATCCAACCAACCAAAGATCAGAAACATTTTAGAGGTTGGGGGTGTAGTTTGGTGGTGAGGCGATTACCTACAAAGAAACATGAGGCTTCGGGTTTCTCTGTGTAGCCCTGGTTGTCCTGGAACTTCATCTATAGACCAGGCTGGCTTTATAGGCCAGAGATCCCCATGCCTCTACCTTCCAAGTACTGGGATTAAAGGTGTGTGCCACCACTGCCCAGTGAAAATATATTTTTATAAGTGCTGTAGGGGGAAGAGTGCAAGGCTGGAGATATGGCTCTGCTGTTAAAAGTACTGGCTGTATTTCTAAAGAGCTGGAATTTGATTTCCAGAATCCAACTGGCAGCTCATAACTGTCTGCCAACTCCAGTTCCAAGGGATCCAATACCTTCTTCTGGCTTCTGAAGAAAAGTAAGAAAAAAATTGACCATACTGAACATGTATGGATTTCTTTTTCTTGTCAGTATTCCTAATGACACAATGTAGTAACAACTGACATCACATTTATATTGCCTTGGAGAGAATAAGCAATCCAGATGATTTAAAGAATATGGGGTACGTACATGGGTTATACACAAACTCCCTGCAGTGTGTGTGTGTGTTCTTTGGCATGTACATTTGTGCTCATGTATGTGAAGGCCAGAGGGAGGAAGTCATATGTCTTTTCTTGGCCTTACTATTATTATATTTTGAAATAAGTTCTCTAAACTGAGACTAGCTGTCCAGACAGCACAGAGGGTCTACCTGTCTCCATATCCCCAACACTGGGTGTTGGGTGTCCAAGCTCAAGTCTTCATGTTTGGATGACAAGAATTTTACCTATAGAGCCACTGATGTACCGTCTTTATCCAGGA
Source organism: Mus pahari (assembly GCF_900095145.1). Taxonomy (NCBI): domain Eukaryota; kingdom Metazoa; phylum Chordata; class Mammalia; order Rodentia; family Muridae; genus Mus; species Mus pahari. The sequence continues at coordinate 5,184,163 of NC_034606.1, read as the reverse complement.
CTTGTGTATCCTTGGAACGGCTGTCCCTTAAACTGCCAAAGGTTTGTTTTTTTTTTTTTTTAATGGGATCTCTGCCTCATTGATTGTGGGGCAGAAGTACCAGAGGCCCAGATTGTAACTGGCATCTGAAGTTGAGGTGTTCTATGGCACTGAGGACTTAGCCTGTGGGCTCTGACATTATGTACAGGTAGCAGTGTCAGAACCAAACTCGGTAAAATAATAATGACCATCACCCCAGTACTGGACTGTAGCTCCATGCTACAGTACTTGCTGAGCGTCACCCCGGTACTAGGGGTATAACTCCATGCTACAGTACTTGCTAACCATCACCCTAGTACTGGGGGTGTAGATCCATGCTACAGTACTTGCTAACCATCACCCTAGTACTGGGGGTGTAACTCCATGCTACAGTACTTGCTAACTATCACCCCAGTACTGAGGGTGTAGCTCCATGCTACAGTACTTGCTGATCATGTGCAAGGCTTTGGTTTCAATTCTCAGCACCAAGAAAAGGCAGAGTCATACTTTCTGACTTCAGGTCAAGAAATGCAATGATTCATGCTGACAACTTGTGTTTGAAAAATTCAAAGTATTTTATAGGAAGAAGAGACAAATGCAGTTTAATTCAGGCTTAGCATAAATATTAATTCACTAGAAAAGCCATAACTCTAGCTCTGATTAAGAAGATACACTTTAAGGTCCAGAAGGCAGTTCTAAAATAGACAACTCGTGCCATTATAGTCTTTCTGAAACTGGCATCTGTGGCAGTTACTTTTCTGTTGCTGTGATAAAATTTCATGATCAAAGGCAACTTAATAAGTCGTTTATTTTGGCTTATGGTTTCAGAGACTAGCTGTACACAAGGGTGTGAAGGCATGAAGGCAGGCAGCTGGAGCAGGAACTGACTGATTACATTTCAACTACAAACAAAAGGCAGAGCTAGAGCTAGAAGTGGAGAGAGGCTACACACTCTCAAAGCCTGTTTTCAGTGACACACTTGCTGCAACTTCCATCCTAAAGTTTCATAACCTCCCCAACAGCACCACCAACTAGAGACCAAATGTTCAAACATATGAGTCTATGGGGAATGTTTCTCATCCCAACCTCCAAAGCATCTTTCTAAAAGATGGATGAAGATTAATAGATAGGACCACTATTCTAAACGCCTGTGTATCAAAACAGTAGGAACTACCTAGAAAAAAAAGTATAAATTTACTGTGGTGGTTTGACTCGGAATGGCTCCCAAAGACTCATGTGTTTGAGTGAATGCTAGGCCCCTAGGAATGACACTACTAGGAGGTGTGGCCTCATTGGAGTGGGTGTAGCCTTGTTAGATGAAGTGTGTCACCGTAGGGTAGCTTTAAGGTCGCCTATGTTCAAGTCATGCCCAGTATGGGACACAGTCTCTTCTGCTGCCTGAAGCTCAAGATGCAAAACTCTCAGCTGCTTCTCTAGCACCATGTCTGCCTACATTTCACCGCCTTTCTGCCATGATACTGGACTAAACCTCTGAAATTGTGAGCCAGCCCCAATTCAATGTATTCCTTTATAAGAGTTGCTGTTGTCGTGTTTCTTCACAGCAAGAAAACCCTAACTAAGACACCAACTGAAAATGTTGTGACAACAGAGCAAAAGTGATATATTTACAATGTAAAAATGTTCCAGGAAGCCGGGCCTGGTGACGCAGGCCTTTAATCCCAGCACTCGGGAGGCAGAGGCAGGTGGATTTCTGAGTTCGAGGCCAGCCTGGTCTACCAAGTGAGTTCCAGGACAGCCAGGGNGCCTGGTCTACCAAGTGAGTTCCAGGACAGCCAGGGCTATACAGAGAAACCCTGTCTCGAAAAACCAAAAAAAAAAAAAAAAAAAAAAAAGAAAAGAAAAGAAATGTTCCAGGAATCAAACAAGAAAACAAGCCTCCGGAAGAGGATCATAGGCTCTAGAAGGAGCTTGGACTCTATACGGATACAAAGGATTTGACTCTATACGGATACAAAGTATTCGACTCTATAAGGATACAACGTATTCGACTCGGCAGTAAGAGGAGCAGCACCTAGATCATGAGCTATCCTGGGCATAGAGGCATGCTGGGCACTGTTTCCCGTCTCTAGCTGGTTTTGTTATGCCCAGCCTACACCATCACGCCTCTCCTTTTGTTGACGCTCTCTCAGCTTTGCTATATATTACCTGTTCCTGTCAGGCCCTCATTGGTGACAGCAGCGTGTAGCAAACCAGGGATCTGCTTACAGATTTTAGACACAAACTCATACAGAAGGTAGAACTTTAAACAAACCAAGTTACCCAAACAAGATACTTGTCAAGCAAATGATTGCAGTTTGGCTGATATTATAAAAATATATTAGCCCCCCACCCTCCCTGTAATGGGCAAAGAGACACCTTGGTGCTGGTGGTGTTCATATATCTGTCAGTCATGGGCAGAGCAGATGGCAGGCCTTGGACCATCCTAGTTTGATGCCTGGCATGGTGGCCAACACTGTCTTATGCCTAGGACACCCAAAAATCAAAGCAAGGCCTGCAGACAGAGACCGTGCTACCCACAGACCTGCCCTCCAGCACACAGCTCAGGCCGGCCATAGATACCTGCTTGCTGCCACGCCACACAGCACGGGTGGAGAATGTCAGGGACTCACCGGCTGTGTGGCCAGCCTGCAGCAGCAGCCATCACGATGTGCACAGTCAGATGGGAAAGAGAAGTGGAGCAGTTTGAGCACTGTGAATAAAGATGGAACTGGAGACTCAAGGGTGGAGTGTGTGAGCAGCCAGCCCTGCTACCTGGGGCTGTGGTGAGGTCTCAGCCTGAGCTGCTGGCTAAGCAGTGGCAGGGGTCAAGAGAACATAGGGACGTCCCTGGTTGGGGCAGCTGCCATCTCTTACTGGCAGCAGTACTTGGGAGAGCAGGCTCTGCACCTCGCCCAGGCAGAACAGTGGCGCTGGCTCTTTTGGTGGGGATGGGAGGGTTGTGTGGGTGAGGAGGCCCAGGGTGTGAGTGTGGGTTTGACTAAATTGCCCAGGCTGGCCTGAAACCCTCTGTTAGTGAGGGCAGCACCCATGGAGTCTGTACAGGACACGTGCAAACACCAAATTCTTAGCACAAAGGAGGTGTGGTACCCTGGTGGGTAGGGGCAGCACAGGCAGCGAGAACAAGCACTTTTTGCAGGAATGGGGTTTTTAAGGGAAAAGAGGGGAGTCTGTGCTAGGAGAAGCTGGTAAATTCTGATTGGACATGTCAGCCAAATAATGAATCTTAACTGTTGAACCTGGGTGTTTAGTCTCAGGAAAGAGTCAGTGGCCAAATTAGGGAATGAATCTTGGGGGCGAGCTGTTTGCCACACTTGAGTCTGTTAGAGCCCTTCACTCTCAGCGCAGCTCAGGGTCGGTCCTTAGTATCTGGGACTACAGGCATAAATCATTTTCACACATCTCTTTGAACATTTTTTTTCACAATGCACAAAATGTACACGTTACAGATAACACATATGAACATATAGTCATGCTTGTATTTCTCACTCTTAGATGTCAGTTGAGGTCATCAGCCCTTTTGGACTTAAATAAAGTGGGTTGCCCCCTTAGTCTAGGCTTTTGTAAAGAACGGCACAGTGTCAGGCAGATGGAGTATTCAAGCTCACTCTCAGCCGAGAAGAGGTTTGTCTCTCCTCTTCCCTGTTCCAGGCCAAAAGCAGGATGCAGCCATTTCCCCAAACCGCTGCATGGGGTGTGGAGCACATTCGAGCTGATTCCTTTCTCTCGAGGCTCAGAGCCGGAAGAGACTGATCCCACAGGCTTGGCCTCAGGGTGGGCGACCTCCTTCCATTTCACTCAGGGCATCACAATCCAAGAAGTCTTGATGACTCTGACAGATGTTTGGTCTGACCAGAATAGAAACTAGGAATAATCATGCCTGCTACTTGCTACCTACACCATTTTGAGAAGAAAGAGGGACATCTGAGCCATGCGAGTGAGTGCGTGTGTCCCCTCCCTCCCTCCCTCCCTCCCTTCCTCCTTGCTTGCCAGCCTGCCTCTCTGCCTGTATTGGAGACTGAGGGCGTCACTCACATGCTAGATAAAGTACTCACTGCAGAACCTATACCCCGTGACAAAGGGTCTGGCTGAGTGGTCCAGCCTGACCTTGAACTCTCCATGCTCCTGCCTTGGCTTCCATAGTGATGGGATTACAAGTGCTCTCATCTCTATGTCACCCAGGTGTGCGTGCAGTCACCACACTCAGCCCCTAGTTTGGTCTAAAGTCACACATTTAACTCTCTAGGGGCAGAGAACAGGCTCAGCAGTTAAGATTGCTGCTGCTCTTCCCCAGGGCCACAGGTAGGTTCCCATTACCTGGGTCAGAGAGGTTACAATCACCTATAACTCCAGCTCCCGTAGGTACTAGTACACACATGACACACAGACACATAAATAAAAATAGTCAGACAGTGGTGGCACCCAGGAACAGAGGCAGGTGGATCCCTGAATTTGAGCCTGCCTGATCTACATAGCAATATCCAAGCAAACTAAATTAAATTTAGTTTAAAAATACTTTTTAAAAGTTCTGGTTTCAGCCGGGCGTGGTGGCGCATGCCTTTAGTCCCAGCA
>NC_034606.1:5173485-5179510 GCF_900095145.1 Mus pahari | reverse complement strand
AAAGTGAGTTCCAGGACAGCCAGGGCTATACAGAGAAACCCTGTCTCGAAAAACCAAAAAAAAAAAAAAAAAAAAAAAAAAAAAAAAAAAAAAGTTCTGGTTTCTCTTGAAACCAGACATGACATATATCAGGGTTAGAAAAGCAGTGATTTTTTTTCCCTTTAATTTTCTTGTGCCTTTTCAAGTTTTCCAGTCTTTATCTGTTGCATGTTTGTTATTTTGTAACTGGGGAAAAATGCATTCTTTGCCTCCAAGAAAGGCAAGGCTCAGGAGAATGATCTGGGTCAGGAGAATGTGGTCCCTTGTGCTTTGGGAGTTGATTAAACCTCCAAGAAAAGGGAGAGCTCCTGGGCGCTTTGGGGAATGGGTGGCCTTCAAAGATTAAGGATTCCCTGATGTTTACATATCAGAGAACCACGAGCATTCGGTGCTCTCTGGCCTTGCCATTTCAGCATCTCCACGAAGAAAGAAACAATGAAATTCAAGCCTGTGACTCCATCTTTCCAGCGGAGCAATCGTATGCAATGACCTTCCAGGCCCGCTTCCTGCTCCTATTTGCTTTGTGAATGTGGCTGCTCTGGGCTGCTTCAGGGGAGGGCGTGGCAAAACTGTTTTTCATGTTAGCTTGACTTCTATTTTCTAGCTTTCTCCTACAAGAGGGTTGGTTTCTCCTGACCCAATTAAATGAGTTCTGGCGCTTGTGTGAAGCCACACACTAAGTGAAACGATTTGAACTTGTTTTTCTTTCTCTGACAGAAATCTTAAACTTCTTGTTTGTCCTAATTTTGTTTTAGCTTCTGATCTTTTCTCTAGTGGGCACTCAGTGGCTTCATTTGCAACTACTCAAAGTTGATTCTTTGCTTTAAAAACAGACTGGAGCAAGATTGTTCCCCCTTCTTCCCCTCCTTCCTTCCCTTCTTCCTTCCTTCCCTCCCTCCCTGTCCCTCCATTCCTCCCCCTCATCCTCTCTAGTCTCTCAGCTTTCCTCTCCTTTCTCTCCTCCTAACTCTTCTCTTTATACAGTTTCATGTAGCCCAGGCTAGCCTCATACTTCCTACACAGCAAAGGATGCTCTTGAATTTGAGTCCTGGTCCTTACCCAGTGCTGAGATTACAGTCCTGCACCACCATGCCCAGCTATGTTCTTGTGTAAAGTTGGGATAAAACAAATATATTTATTTTGTAGCAATGCTGTAGAGAATGACCACTAATTTGGCACATAGAACAATGCAAATCTATTTTCTCTTCTTTTAGAAGCCCAAATTACAGAATAGACATGTCAGCAAAGCCATATTCCCTCCAAAACCTCTGGGGAGAATCCTTGCAGCTGTTAAGTAAAAATTGGAGGCCAGTGTTGGGATCAAGCCACAGAGACTCAACAGAGAAGGCCAAAGTCAAAGTGGAGTCCTTCGTGTTCACGCTGAAGCTGTTGGACTAGCACTAGAAGAGGAACCCCTGCTATACGGATACTCCCAGGCCTGAGTGGAGACATAACATTCTGATGGGGCAGTCAAGTCACCTGGACATCAGGGATTTGCAGATGGGGGATTTGGTGGCAAAGCAAGAGGTATTGCTGGAGCAGAATCTGAGCATATCGAGAGCATCCTGATGACCTCCTGCAGCGCCCCTTTTCTGTCCCGTTCTTTCAGATGCTGGCCAGAACTTAAATGAGCTATTTCTGGTACTTCGGGCTTTTTTACTTTCCCTAAAGCCTCCCTCTCTGCCCTGGACAGCTCATCCATCAAGTGTCTGATCATTCCTGAGTTGACTTCAACTGGGTGTTTTCCCCCCTTCTCTCCTCCTCTAGGTAGCAGCTGGGATTTACAGCTTGCCTGCTCTGAGGAATTTTCTTTAAACACTAATAAAATTATCGTCAAGTTCCCATTTGAATCCATTCCTTTTATTGATGAGACTGAGAACTCCCGAGAAGGCACCTGGATTTCCCCTTTACCAAACTTAAACTGTGTATTAGACTTCCATGCGTTACAAAGAATATTCTTGGCATCATACAAATAAATCCCCAAAGTGAAAGTTGCCTGCTCTGTTAGTCAGAGCTCTGTTGAGTAACAGAACTTATAGAATGAATCTATAGGAAAGAAATGGATTTATTAGAATGATTTGCTAGCTGTAGTCCAGTTAATCCAACACTGGCTGCCTATGAATGGGAGGTGCAAGAATCTAATAGTTGTTCAATTCATGAGGCTGGATGTCTCAGCGGGTCAGGATATGCCAGAATTCTCAAGTGGTAGGCTCCAAAGCCAGTGAAGGAATGCACTTGCTATCGGAGCTTCCTTCTTTCATGTCCTTACAGAGTCTGCCCACAGAAGGCATGGTCCAGGTTAAAGGGGGATCTTCCCACCTTAAAGATTTTGATTGGAAGTAGATGGTCATATGGCAGATGATTTACTTGTGGAAAAAAAAAAGCCCTTCCATGTATATGCAGCCATGGGTTTTAGTTACTTTCAGGTATATCTAGTCAGCTGTCACACCTGCTGAAGAATTTCTGTTTGTAAAGTCATCTTGCTTTAATGCCAGCTAGCCGAGCAAACACACTGGGCTTGGAATTCACCTGGGTTTTAGTCTCATGCAGGTTGTGGCTGTGGTTTTTCCCCATGGGTTGGGGCCTGACCTCATAGTCTTTTTGAGACTGGCTAGTGTCACCAGATGGGGAAGAGGAAAAGATGTTCTTAAGCATCTTTACAAGGTTGTAGAGAGTTATAGAAAACTAGTTCTTGGTGAGTTAACTACTTTTGATAGAAAAATTTTTCTCACAGTAGTATATATGACAACTCTATAGAGATCCATGCACATAGGTGTCAACCAGGAAGGATCACCACAGAAATCTCCACTATCCAGTGGGTCCCTAAGCTTCCTGTTTGAGAGTGGTTGGGGTGGGGGTGGGGGTGGGGGTGGGAGGATGGCTTGCCCCAGGGTGGGGAAGCGAAGGCAGTGACTTCTTATCTGCTATACATCACTTCTGCTATACTTTATTTGTCGGAATTGTGTAATAAGTGCTGCCCACAACAAAGGGAGGGGAACCAAGAACCACTCTTTGTTTGTAGCTGGGCTTTAATAGGTAGCCCAGACTGGCCTCAATCTTGGGAATCCTCCTGCTTCAGCCTCTTCGATGCTGAGATTACAGACATGTTCCCTGTTGCATGAAATATTAAAAATGGGCCTGCAGGCTTCCCACACTTCTGCTGGCTCCTCTTCCCTGGTGCAGTCCAGCCACATCTGCCTCTAGTCTAGCCTCGGCAAAGTCTTCCCAGCTCCGGACCGCTGTCTCAGTGCCACACGTACCCTCTCAGCCACATTCCCCCTGTGGTCAGCAGTCCTGCCTTCCAGTAACCCAGTAAAACAAAACTCCAGAAACTTATAATTAATTTCTCAGATTTACATATCAATAAAGTCTCAACAAAATGTCCATACAATAATTTCAGAGTCAATTGATAATGATAAAAGCTGCCCACCTAGATTAGACAAGTTATCCCAATTATTCTATCCTTTATGATATCATATCTACCTGTGGATATTTAAAGCCACACTGGTTCAGAATCATCCTGTCCATCTACCTCCATCTTGGCTCCTCTTCCCTCCTTCATTCTCTCTGCCTCTGCAACTCTCAGCTCCGCCTCCCTTTCCCTGTTCAACACAGGTTTCCTGCTGCACTAATATTTTAATGTAATTGGACAGTGTAAATGGAGAAGCAGCAACGAATGAGGGGACAAGTTTTTAAATGACTGTGCTACCCCACCAGTGAAGTGGGGGGCTGGTAGCTTTAGTCTTTAAGAATTTGATTGGGTTCTTAAGCCAAGCTATCTTGTATTGTGTAAAGGGAGGCCTGGGGCTGAATTGAGGGACAAGGCCTGAGGGTAGGAAGAAAATGAAGGAGAAAAGAGAAGTGAGATGAGGAGGGAACCCTGTCCATACTAGGTGTTCTAAAGGCTTGAAAGAGCATCTCACAGATGATAAATATTTGGTACTGTGACCTTTAGGGTATGACTGGTCCAAAGCCAGCTCCTCTCCCACAGACACCACATGTGAACCAGACTTTCAGTGGTCGTTACATGGACAGAGCCACGGAGCTGGGTTGAGGGAGTGCTAAGCAGCAGGCACTCTTAGGGCAGCATGCATTCCCGAACCTACCTAATGCTACTGCCTGAGGAAACACCATGGCCATGCCAGTTGATAAAAGGAAGCATCCTCATGGCAGGAGCATGGCAGCATGCAGGCAGGCAGGTAGCTAAAGGGTAGCTGAGATCTGTAGGCAACAGAAAGAGGGAGCCTGGCTTGGGAGGGAGCCACTGAGCCTGGCGTGGGTTTTTAAAAACCCCAAATCCAACCCTGGTGACATGGCCAGTCCTCCTAAAGCTCCTGGTCACCAAGCATTCAAGTCTGTGAGCTGCGGGAGCCATTCTCATTCAAACCACAGCTCTGTTGAAGTAGACTCAAGGGCCACTGCAGTCCTCGGAGATCTGAGAAGGTGATGCTGTTTCTGGGGCCTGAGAAGGAAGGCGAGCTTTGCAACTGAGCAGTCAGTGGCTGTTCCTGAGCACAGGTCCCAAGGGTGCTTCGCTGGGCAGGCGAGACCTAGCTTGCCATTTTCCCGAAGTCCCCGGGATGGGATGAGTCCTTCTTGGTCAGGTTTTGCTCCTAACTGCCTTTGGAGGATTCACTGTTTTGTAACAAAACCCTAAAGTGTTTTGCAGGTTTCTTTATTGTTTCAAGTCACATGACTTTATTTTCTGTCATAAAGGGTGGATTACTTCTGGACTTCTGGCTGAATTAAGGTGGAAAATTACATTTGATGTCACTCGGCTTTGGATGTGCTGTCAGAGTGACGGTGCCCACCCTGCTCTGTGGAGCTGCTGGTCTCTCTGAAGAAACATGAAAAGGCTCTCTAGTCCCATTCAGAAAGATCTTGAGAGGGGAAAAAAAAATTCTCCCAGCATTTTCGTATTTACCAAACACCATCAACAACAAGCTCTGGTTGAGCACAGTAGCACATGGCTAAGACCACAGCCTTTGAGAAACGGAGAGAGGAGAATCAGGACTTTGATGTAGGCTATATGTACTCAAGGTGATCTTGAACCACATGAGGAGACTTTGTCTCAAAAAGAACAGCAATAAGTCATCTTAACAAGAAAAGGAGCAAAGAGAAAGTTCCTTGTGAAAGAGAATGTCTTAGAGTCCAGTATGGACAGAAGCAAGAACAAACTGGAGATTGTCACAGACAGGAAGATGGGACAGAGAGCCAGAACAATAAGCAATGATCTGGTAAGTTCCACCAGGTTCCTTACGGCCAGGTTTGCTGTGCGGATGAAGCAGATGGAACTGGCCTGTTTGAGAAATATGTCTCTTGTCTCCTCAATGCTGACTTCTCAGAAGGTCAGATAAAAAGCTCAGCTCCAGCTTGATGACACTTGGTGACACTTAGTGACTATAACCCCATTTTGATTTTCAGCCTTGTTTGGAACAGGAGCTAAGTCTAAAACAATTGTCTCATGTAACTTTTATGTAACAGTGTAACCTCCTGTACCTGGCATGCTCTGAGCCCAGCAAACATTTGCTGATTTGACCATTATTAACACTTGGAGAGTACAATTGAATTCTGGGAAATTCTTAAAGGAAAAACTATTTTTAGAAGTCAAAATCAAATCCCTGATCAAATGGAACTGTGTTTCTGTTTTCCTTTTAAATTCAGATTGGGATTTGGAGGGTTAGAGAGGGCAGGTCCTGTGTGGGTTTGGGGGAGAGATGTGAGGGAAGGTGTCCGGTGTCTGGTATATTGGCCCATGCTTTACAAACTCTTTGAGGCTGGTTCTTTTAAACACTCTGTGGTGTGTTTTCAAAAGCTTCACTTCCAAATGTCATTGAAAGATATCCAAAGGGCAGGAGATTTCAAAGGATCTACAGAGTGGAGCTTTCTTTTTGACACTAAATTAGAGACCTTCCCACGTTGTTCTCTCCTCCAGTGATCTGTACAGTTTGTGTCCCAAAATACATGTTGAATTTTATGAACAGAA
>NC_034606.1:5135985-5168485 GCF_900095145.1 Mus pahari | reverse complement strand
TACATGCTCTGGGCCTCCCCGACCCACCCGAAGGTGGCTGATGGTTGGTCCCCCTCACCTGTAGTCTGAGGAATGTAATTAATCGTCTCCTTTCCAGAGGGGAGGGGTCTGGTAGAATTTTCCAAAGATCCTCTTCAATGCCTTTACCTTTTTTAAACTTTCACTTATCATTTGTGTGTATATGCATGTGTACATGTGTGTACATGTGTGCACATGTGTGTATATGGATACAGCTACACAGGTCTGGAGTCCAGATGATAACTTTCAGAAGCCAATTTTCTCCTGCCACAAGGATAGAATCCCTATCAGGGCTGTCCAGCAAATCCTGTCACTCCCTGTGTTACCCACTGGCTCCTCTTAGGCCTAAACCAAAGGGTCCTCTTTTTTTTTTTTTTTTATTTTGAGACAGGGTTTCTCTGTGTAGCCCTGGCTGTCCTGGAACTCACTTTGTAGACCAGGCTGGCCTCGAATTCAGAAATCCACCTGCCTCTGCCTCCCAAGTGCTGGGATTAAAAGCGTGCCACCACGCCTGGCCCCAAAGGGTCCTCTTAATGATAGCTCCACTGTGGAGCTCTTGTCAAATCCTGGAGGCAAGAGAATGCTGGGTTTCCTGGGGTATGAGTTCTATGTCTACAAATTCAGCCAACTGTGGAGAGAGGGGGAAAAATGATCTGGAATGTGGTGCACACACATTTATCCCTAGCATCCAGGAGCTAATGGAGGAGGATCATGAGTTTGAGGCTGGTCTCAACTATATGGTAAGATATCACACACCAATGTCAGAACCAAAAACTGAATCTGTACTGAACACGTACAGGCATTTTTTTTTTATTGTCACCATCCATTATCAGTAGTGTGACAGTTATGTCCACAGTGGCGGTGTTATATTAAGTGTTAGAAGTAATCTCGAAATGAGATGGTTTCAAGTTTGCAGAAACACAAATGTTATGTGCAAACATGATCCCATGTGAGGGATGAGAATTTGAGGACTTGGTCTTCCAAGGGAGACCTGGATCCCACCCTTTGAGATATTAAGGATGTTTAGCTATCAAGGGTGTTTAGAGACAGAAGGATGTAGGCTAAAATCCTAGCTTTGCCTGGGCAAGTTAATCTGCAGTTCCTTGGGGCTTCCTGTTCTGTCAAATGAACCTGGGCATAGTATCTACTGCCCAGGCCAGATGGAAGGACTGGTAGGATAAATGGAATGGCACACCTTCTCCTGATGGTTTGATGGGCTCAGAATACTTGGTCCGAGGTGGTGGTTTCATTTGGGTGTATTTAGGAGGTGTTGGAGGACTTCCTGGAGCAAACATGTCATTGGAGACAGGGGCTTTCAAAGCCAAACACCAACCCCAGTTCATTCTGTTTCCTGCTCGTAGCTGAAGACATAACCTCCAGTTGCTACCCCAGCTGTGTGGCTGCCCGTGCTGCCTCTGCTCTCCTGTTATGGACTGTCATCCCTCTGAAACCATCAGCCTAAACCAACTCTTTCTTCTATTATTTTCCTTGGCTATGGTGTTTTATCACAGCAATAGAAAAGTGGCTAATCCACTCTGCAGGTGACAACACGTCTCCTTCACCTTTGCTGGATCTCTCCCAGGTGCTCAATTAAATGTCTGTCAATGAACACACATGAGAAACCACACAGCAGCTTTGACCTTAGGTGACCCAAGGTCAGACCTAGGTGATGTCAATCATAACTCAATAACAAATACTCTTCCCGGGCAAGATGGAGTGACGTTAGATGGCAGAAGTGAGCAAAGAAAGTGTCCACTTGTTTCTCTCAAGTAGAGGAACTTCAAACTAGGAGGTTTAGCCTGGGACACCACCCATTACAGGCCCCAGGCAGCAACTTACCAAGGTCTCAAGGACCCACAGGCACGTGGGGAAGGTGGGAATGGAAAGACTCCTTGGTGGGCTCATGGCTCCAGATGCAGAGAAGTAGTTCTTGAACATAGAAATCAGACCAAACACACGCTTCCTAATCAATCAATCAATCAATCAATCAGTCCAGAAACACACACACACAGAGTGCACGTGTGCCATGGTGTATATGGAGAAGCCAGCGAACAACCTTCTAGTAGATTTTCCCTGCCTCCTTGGGGACGTACAGTTTCTGTTTTTGATTCTCCTATCTACCCCTCCCCTACCTCAATGTTGGATTTCTGGGACTACATATGTGAACCACTGCATCTGGCTTTTCATGTGAGTTACAGGATTCAAATCTGGGTCATGAGGCTTGTGTGTCAAACCCTCTGGGCCACTTTCATGTCCCAGACCAGGTATATTTTTATCAGACTCCAGTGGAAAGAATTCAGTCAACCCTGGATGCTACTAGAAGGGAGGACATTATCACCGTCCAATGTGGAGACTGTTGGCAGCATGTCACAGTGGTGGTAGTGTATATACCCTATAGGCCAGCGCTTCCCCTTCTGAACTCTAGAAAGATGTTCTCACAAGAAGACAGTTCAAGGAACTGCTTCGCTGCATTGTCTATAAAATCAATTAAAACAATCCGGATATCTGTTAATGATGAAGGAACGGGATCGTACACAGTAGCATGCACAAAAATAAGGGCTACATCATTTTTTAAGTTTTGGGAATGGAGTGAGCTTCACCAAGTTGGGTAGGAACTGAGCCATCTGTATCCCTAGCTCACAAAGCACACACTTCAAATCTCAAAATCATCACCTGAATGAAGAAAGCAAATGACAGAATGATGCCTCGATACTCACAGAATGATGCCCTCAATACTCACAAGTACTAAGAGCTATGCAGTGTTCAGTTCAGGGCTAAGCTTGCAGACACAGGCTTAAGCGGTCGGTTGAAGGAACGCTTGCTACGTTTGTCATTGGGAAAGGGAAAGAGGGCGAAAGTCAGCCTCTGAGTCAGCTGTGTCCAAGCCTATAGTCTCAAAAATCAGACACTGAGGCAGGAGGACAGAGAGTCCCAGGCTGACCGGGCCGTACAGTGACACCTTGCCTCAAAGTGTGTGTAACGTTTTCTTAGTTTCAATTAATACTAAGAAAAAAAAAAACTTAAAGCCTTAAAGTATAAATATTACAACTGAATACAAAGATAAGAACATTTTTAATATAAAAAAATAAGTTACTATCTAAGGTAAACAAAAACATGGCCTTTGAAATTGACTCCCCTACCCCGTGTATGTGTGTGTGTGTGTGTGTGTGTGTGTGTGTGTGTGTGTGTGTGTGTATTGTTTTGCATGTATTGGGTAGAAAGTATATTGATTTTTAAAAAGTATTTGATCAAGATACTTCAGGAATATCCATTTGCAGCCAATAGGAATTACTATTGCCATGGTTTTTAGAGTTGAACATTTGGCCAAAGTCCTTAAACCTGTAAAGCTCTCTTTGTCCCAATCATGAAAGCTATATCCTCTAGACTCTAGGGGAAATGCACACACAAGTGGCCTTTCAGGGGTTTGTGAATGCAAGGTGAAGTCTCCACTATTCCATGTGACCATCCAGTTCTTTAGATCAGCAAAGTAGAAACTCATGAATGAGAGCCAGGGTATCGCTCCATGTTCAAGAATTTACCACTCATGGATGAGGCTCTGGGCCTCCATCTCCAGTCTCCAACATCAAGGGTCCTCAGTTTGCATCCTACACTGTAGTGTAAATTTGGATTCTGGAAATCCAAAGCCATGGGAAGCAGAACTCACCAGCATAAATGCTGACATCTCTGTCTTCAAGATCAGCCTCTCTCAGCACAAAGCTGGAAATGTACAGAGAGATCCGATTCAACGTAGAGATCGCTCTGTCTGTTCTCCTGCAGGGACCATGTGACAGGCAGGCTATAGCTGAGGAGTCCAGCTTCCCCACTGCAGGATTAACCTCTGTTGTCCTTCCTCAGTAGAGGCATTAGGATTTCACCCACACAAGGTTTACCCAGTCCTGGTGCTCCCAGGTCCTTCTTGTCTGCTACCTTTAGGCCAAAGATAAGAAGGCTTTTCACACTAAAGTTCTTTTCACATGCACACACACACACACACACACACACACACACACACACACACATCACACATTTTGGAATGTGAAACTTGAATTTGATGTCTATGAAAAGAAGGAAAATAGGGGGAGTTTAATTAAGAACTAATTCTGAAGATTTGTGGGACTGCTGTATCTTTTCCAGTCAGTGCCAAGGTCGTTTGAGTTGTGACAAACTGCCAGCACCCTAGTGTGCCGAGTGGCCCAAACCTTAGCAACTGCAGGAGATATTTAGAAGAAACATAATCACTTCAGTGACCCAAAGTCAGATGTGGCCTTGAATATTTTAAACAAAAGCGTTTACAAAAAGTATGATTTGGCAATAAATCTCAAGATGGTGCACATTAAGATCACTTGCTGGTGGATAGCTTAAAGAGTGTTCCAGTCCCCGGGTTATCTCCAAGCCATGGGAGAAAACCATCAAGATTCACTTTTTAAATCTGTTCTATAACTTGGCCACGGGGAATTGGCTGGAGCTTGGATGTAACTGTAGGGGGCCTTCAGTGTGTGAACTCAACTCTGAAATGCAGAGAAGGCACAGAGCCCTCCCTCTGCAGACACAGGGATGAGACAGATGTTAACACTGGGACTCTTTAAAATCCCATCTTCAGTCCTGCAGGCAGGCTCCCATCCCCGGATCTCCCAGAAGCTCTCGTTCAGAAACACATCCTGGGAATGCCCAGAGGTGCCAAGGTCTTGCACCTCCCACCCCCCAACACACACCCAGAAGCTTCAAGGTCAAGATGGCAGCTGTGGCTGCTGGAGGGATGGCTCATTGGTTAAGAGCTCTGACTGCTCTTCCAGAGAACCTGAGCTCAATTTTTAGCATGACACCCCTGCTCCCCTGCTCTCCCACCCCCCTCCCCTCCCCCGCTCTTCCCATGGTGGCTCACAACTCTCTGTACCTCTAGTTCCAGGGCATCTAACACCTTCCCCTGGCCTTCAAGGGCACCAGCCCTGGATATGGTCACACACATGTGGGCAAAGCACCCATGCACATAAAAAAGTGATAGCTATGTGCCCTCATTTCCACCCCTAAGGGAACAATGTCTGGATTACCCTTGTAGCTTTTAATTAATTTCCCCTGCTTGAAAGATGAGTAATTTCTTTTTTATCTTTCTTTTTTCTTTTTCTTTTTTGAGACAAGTTCTCACTATGCAGCCTTGTCTGGCTTGAAACTCACAGAGATCTGCCTGCCTCTGCCTTTGGAGTGCTGGGATTAAAGACATGCAACACACCATCTTCTTTTTTATCAGCATCTACTCCTTGTCTATGGCACTGGACTTTTTGTTTTGTTTTGTTTTATTTTAGTTTTTTGAGACAGGGTTTCTCTGTATAGCCCTGGCTGTCCTGGAACTCACTCTGTAGACCAGGCTGGCCTTGAACTCAGAAATCTGCCTGCTTCTGCCTCCTGAGTGCTAGGATTAAAGGCGTACACCACCACGCCTGGTGGCACTGGACTTCTTAAGGACATTTTTATGTGAGTATAATGCTGCTGCTGTCATTTTGCTTATTGGCTCTATACTGCTAAATCTGAAGGCTGTGGGCACATATCAGTGGTTCCCTCATAGGACAGTTACTCTCAGAATTGACCATGGTGTTTGTGTGTGTGTGTGTGTGTGTGTGTGTGTGTGTATCTGTGTGTGTGTTGTATGTGTCTGTGTGTGTATCTATGTGTGTGTTGTGTGTCTGTGTGTATATCTGTGTGTTATATGTCTGTGTGTGTGTCTGTGTGTATGTCTGTGTGTGTGTCTCTGTGTGTGTCTGTATGTTTTATGTCTGTGTGTGTCTGAGTGTGTGTGAGAGTGTGTCTGTGTGTGTGTTGTGTGTATTTGTGTATGTATCTGTGTGTGTGTCTGTGTGTATGTGTCTGTGTGTGTGTCTGTGTGTATGTCTGTGTGTGTCTGTGTGTGTGTCTGTATGTGTCTGTGTCTGTATGTGTCTGTGTCTGTATGTGTCTGTGTCTGTTGTGTGTGTCTGTATGTTGTATGTCTGTGTGTCTGAGTTTGTGTGTGTGTGTGCGTGTGTGTGTGTGTGTGTGTGTGTATGTGTTGGAGAGCTCATCTTGCAATCCTAGGTAAGTGCTGTAGCACTGATTGGCATCATTAACCCTCCCCTCCCACCTACCTCCAGTCAGCCTGTCCACCCCCAGGAGACTACGAAGTGATCAGTCCCCCCAGATCGCTCCTCTACTCCACCCTTCTTAGATTCTTTCACTAAGCAGGACTGTGCTATGACCCTCCAGGACCAGGGCAGCAGCTCCCTCTTTGAAGATCTTCCTTCCCTTCACATCCCTTTCCCCTGCATATCTCCATTCCCTGTATGTCCCCATGTTGCCCGCCTCTAGTTCCCTTTACTGGCCTCCTACAATCCTCTTTGGGACTAAACATAGGCTTTCCTATATTTCCCTACGGTCTTTCCTATATTGAAGTGAGCAGGCTTCAGGTCCTGGGCTGTGGAGGGCGGGATGGGGAAATGGAGGCTACCCCGTTTGCTCTCTAGAGAATCCGATTTTGATTGTTGCTGATAACAAGGCCACAAGGTCCTGTGACAGACACTCTGCCAAGGTAACCTAGCTTTGTGTTTGTTTTAGTCTATTCTATCTCTGAGCCAGGGAGTGGTGGGGTAGAGAGCACCAGCCAGTGCATAAGGACTGCTCAGTGTGCAGGATGTACCTGGTACAGGCTCCTTGCCTTGCCCTTCAAAGACGGATACACTGCTCATCAGACAATTGTTAAATAAGGCAGGCAGACAGTACAATAACAAAGATGACTTTGGACAGATTTTATTGTTAACCTTAGACCACATATGGTAGGCTGCTGTTGTCTGTATCCACAACTGAAGGTTCACATATAGGATATGTTGAATCTGATTAATATAGATTTCCTAGTAGTTTTTTTTTTAAGATTTATTTATTTATTTATTTATTTATTTATTTAATGTAAGTACACTGTAGCTGTCTTCAGACACCCCGGAAGAGGGTCTTAGATCTCGTTACGGATGGTTGTGAGCCACCATGTGGTTGCTGGGATTTGAACTCAGGACCTTTGGAAGAACAGTCAATGCTCTTAACCACTGAGCCATCTCTCCAGCCCGTAGTGATTCTTTAACCTGTAAGTCTTAAAGTTACCTGAGAAACATTTTAAAGGTATTCAGGGTCTGGGGATGTTGGCAGTTTCATTCCCAACACAGAACACACACACACACACACACACACACACACACACTCATCTATACATAAAGTGTGTGGGGGAAGACAGACAGACACAGAGAGACAATGCGTATGATCAGAGCACACAGGTGCATGTTCTGTTTAATATACAGATAACCGTTGGAAATCAGTGAGAACTACATTACTAGCCATATTTGGCTAACAAACAGCCATAAGCTTAAATAACCCCTCACCCTTTAAACAACTTAAAGTTGTTTCTGTCCAGTAATTGTCAATGTAACAACAACAACAACAAAAAAAAAACTAACAGAAAACGGGTGCTTCTTTTTGTGTTCCACAATGTGGGATCATTACGGCTGCTCTGGATCAGAAGCCCTTAGAACTAGTTTGTGGGAGAAGTTCAGAAGCCTTTGGAAAAGGAGGTTAGAGAAGCCTCAGAAAGCTCTAAGTTTCGATGCTCATTCAGAAGAATGAGCTATCAATGGAAATGTGTACAATGAAGATGGTTCTTCATGAATTTTCAGGTAGAAATTCAAATTGAGAATTAGACTCCGTAGAGGATGCAGGTACGAGATTATTGCCAAGGACTTCGCCACATTTTTATCTCATCTTGAGCCTTTCATGGAGATTGGGTTTAGAGTTGGTGGACTATGGAGGCTGAGTTTAAAACTGATGGTTTAATCAATCTGGCAGAGGAGGGTTTAAGGCAATCCAGCATCCAGATTGTGATCTGATCACCGGCTGCGCTGAGCCAGAGACATGGGATGCTCTTAGCAGGCAGGCAGAGCGGAAAGATCTGAAAGACTTATCAGGGAAGGAGTGCGCTGAGACTGAAGAAGACAAGCCCTTTGTCTGGGGAGATGCCTTGATGGTCTCTCAGACCTGGCCAGGCTATGTGCATAGAGCTGGAATGTCATGGGAGAGCTTTGCTTTGCAAGGAGAATTCTAGGGTGGCCTGCTCACATAGCGCTACTCAGGAAAATACTTCTCCATGTTCACCAACCCAGACACTTGGGCCATTGCAACAATGGTCTGGGGGCTCAGGGGTGGGGGTGGGGGACCTGGCCACCACTGGAGTTGGTGGCAGGCTTTAGGGCTGTTTGCGTGGTGCTGGTTTTTCTGCCACAGAATGAAAGAGCTATCATGGAGCTTCCACACTGATTGCAAAGGAAGGCCTGGGAATGCAGACTGTACATGACCAAGTGTGAGTCCTTAAAGGCAGTTCCCAGGAACGACGACGTGTGAAGCTGTAAGGGTGAAGCCCCAGGATGTTGAAAAGGCCAAGAGTGTGAGAAAGCCTGTCACCACAAGCCACAGACAGCAAACAGAGGCAGTCTGCGGCCGGCGGGCAGTGTGGATTGAGCCTGTCCAGATGTAGAGGCCAGCTGTTGACTCTGCCGGGGTCCCTTCTCAGCACCAAATAAACAGGGCACCAGGCACACAGCTGCAGGATTAGCCTCTGCCCCGCGGCCGTTGGGCTTGCTTCAGCTCCACTTTCCTTTCCTCTCTCTCCATTTTGGAATGACAAGTTTACTTTGTGCCACTGTGCCTTGGGAATGTGTAGTTTGGTTTTGATGTTACAAGGGCTCACAGCTAAGAATTTGCCTTGAGTCCCAGAGGAGACTTAGACTGCTACTGGAACCATTAGGACTATGAGAGCTCTTGGAGATGGGCAGAATGCTTTATGGGAAAGACAGAGTTCTCAGGGCCAGGATCGTTATGGTTCAGGGAGAGAGTGAACTTGACAAAGCATCACCGTTAATCTGAATTATCAACTTCATTGGACTGAGAAATGCCTGGGGTGCGTAAAGCGCGTTTCTGGGTGTCTGGAACGTTTCAAATGAAGGTTAGCTGCAGGGTGAAGATCCACGCTGAATAAGTGGAGCACCAGCCCATAGGCTGGCCGCAAAGGAAGTAAAGAAAGCAGAGAGCCTGTGGGTACGGGTGATTTCTCTCCACTTCTGACTGCTGGGGAGCGAGCTCTGCTCTGTCAAACGATGGATTTTTCCCCATCACGATGGACAAACTAAAATACAACCTTTTCCACTCAGAGTCATTTGTCTGGCATTGGTCATGGCAATAAAAAAAATATAATAAAGAGACATACACCTGTAATCTTAATGCTTGGAAGGCAGAGGCAGGAGGATCAGGAGTCCAAGGCTACTCTGTGCTATATGAAATCCTGTCTGTAAAAAAATGGAAGAAAAAAGGAGATTATAATCAAAATGTCACAAGCTGATTAACCTAGTAGGAGAAAGGAACAAAAGCAAGAATAGGCAGTTCACACACTTGTTTATTAAAAAAAAACCAAAACTCAAATGTGTGTGCCTGTGCACGCATGTGTACATGTGAGTGCATGTGTAAAATCTTTGCATTGTTTAAATTCCCTTTTACCATAAGCATGTATTACTGGGCATGATGGTTCTTCAGAGCTGTGGCCAGGGCTCTATCCCCAAGCACTGAGCCCCATCTCACTTTATTAAACAACAACAGGTTCCTCCCTGGACAGACTGGATGTAAATCTCTGGGGACAGGAAGCAGGAATTTATGCCTCAGAAAAGAAATGCAAGCAGCCTATTCAGTACAGTACAGATTGTAATCCCAGCACTCAGAAGGTCAAGGCAGAGGACTGCCCCATGCTAGAGCTAGCCTGGCCTACATAGTATGTTCCAGGTAGCCAGGGCTAGAGAGTGAGACGTTGGCTCAAAACAAAATGACACCTCCTCCCAGAAAAACAAAATAAATGGGGGAGAGGGTGAGGCTGGAGGGATGACCCAGTTGTGGGAGCTCCAGCCTTATGAAGCTCCAGTTCCCAGGACTCCAACATCATCCTCTGGGCCTCGTGGACACCAGCTGTGCAAATGGTACACAGACATCCATGCAGGCAAAATACCAATGCACATCAAGTAATAAAATACAAATTAACAAACAAACAAACAACAACAACAAACAGGGCCTTGATGGATGGCTCTGTGATTCCTGCAAGCCTCATTCAGAGTACCCACATGGCTGCTCCAAACCATTAACTCAGGTTCCATGGGTCTACCTCTCTCTTCTGTGGGTCTCCTGGATTCTGACATGCATATGGTACACATAATGTAACACAGGCAAACACACATAAATGTAAGTAAATGTCTCTTTCTTTTCTTTTCTTTTCTTTTCTTTTTCTTTTCTTTTTTTTTTTTTTTAAAGCAAAAACTTCCAGAAAAGCTGGCACCTGGATGAGGACAGAGACACAAATCTTGAAGTGCTGGCAGAGAGTTGAAGACAGTGATGTGCTGTGTCCAGTGACCAAGTGATGAGATAAACAGCTCAGTATTAGATTACAAGCCAGGGCATGATATAAATACCACTCCCTCAGCAGCCACACTGGAAAAAGGAAGATACAACTCTCACAGAAGAATTCCAAAAACACCAAGTGCTTTGCACAGATGCTCTGGTCCCCAGGAAGCAAGGCTTGGTTCATGCCTCTTCTTCAGTCTTGACTTTTACTATTAATAAATAAACACACAAACCCACAGAATTAGAGGAGGAGACAGGGAGATGTTACAGAGGAGAAACTCCGATGGAAGGTGGCATCTGTGGCGACGTGCCATGTGGATCTGTGTGCGTTGGCACGTGAGAAGGTTCCACCTGGCTTCTGTGGTATCTTTCTCTATCCAGAGCCCACATTGAATGATGAGCAAAATACCAGATCAATCCAAATCGAGAAGTATTTTACCGGACACATAGCCAGAATCCTCAAAACTATTAAGGTCCTGATGAAGTCTAAGACCTTCTAAGAAACAAAAGAGAGAAGATGGCATGGTGTGATAGTCTCTGCATGGATCTTATTAACCAGCGCAGAAAGACACATCAGTGTAGAGGCCATCCAATCACTGCACTTCAGCAGTTTGCAGTTTCTCTCTGGCAAGGTGCAGCAGAACCCCCAGGAGATAGCCCACTGGGAGATTTCTGAGTAAGTCAGTCCATGGGCGGGGGGGGGGGAATGTTGGGGGTATAAGCTTAGGTCTTATTTTATTTTAGAAAGTTTAATGTGGCCAACACTGACCTGGAAATCACTATATGACAGAAGACAGCCTTGACCATCTGACCCCGTGTTTTCCTCCTGAGTGCTGGGTCTGCGGCATGTGGCACCACTACATGTAACATTCAGTGGTCTGAGGACTTGAACCCAGGTTTTGCACTGTTAGGCAGTCAACCTACTTACCATGCTACACAAAAGTTCTAGCCCCACTTTTGGTTTTGTTTGTTTTTCCATTTTTGTTTTGATGCAGGATCTCTCCATGTTCCCTGTAATCATGGAACTCATGGAGATTCTCCTGCCTCTGCATCTTGAGTGCTAGGATTAAAGGTGTCTGCCCCCAACCCTAGCACCCCACCCTTATTTTTTAGTTAAAAGTATTCGTTAGTTCTTTGAGGGCTCCATTCAGTGACTTTTGAGCATGTCCGCCCTCTCCCAACTCCTCCCAGGCCCACCCCAGGCCCTTCCCTGCCCACCACCTTTGTGTCCAGCAGGTCTAATACATCTGTGGATGCATGATCTTCCCCTGGCACGTGCTCAGCATACCGGTGGCTACACCCAACACTGGACTTGCATGCTTTGTTTCCTTTCTTGGCTTCAGACAACCATGGTCCTAACTGCCAAGGAGTGCTGCCAGCCACTATTCTTGACTTGCCCTTTCTGTCAATTTTAGGGGTCCCCCATTCCCATAGTTCTTGCTGTCACCAGCCATAATTAGATCAGTTTGATGTCAGCAGAAATGACCTCCTCTAGCAGGATAGCCAAAGACCACCATAGCCAGATTGGACATGCCAAGAAAAGATTTGACTCTTTTCGGTGACTGGCAGCTTGGAGAACTGTGCCAGGCTTCTCTGGCTACAAGGCGTCTCCCATACCTCCTGAAAAGTAGCAGGCATGTTTAATGCCCACGTGCCTCAGGCAGAGATGCCTTCCTCTGCGGTGGGTGTGGGTTCCAGGTGGAATGCCTCTGCTGCCTCCCTAGGGACTGGGCAGCAGCTGCAGAAAGGTGATACATTGTTAGCAAGTTCTACCAGAAGTTCTGAAACATCCCCCTCTGGACGCACTGTTCTAGAAACCTGCCGCAGAGATTCTACTCATAATTACTCTGTCATCTGTAAGATGTGAGTTCTGCTGAAACAAAAAGCCTCTGAAGATAGAAAGAGCGTGAACTTCCATTCATTATGTAACACCCACAGTCTATCTAGGGCACTGGAGAGTTTCCTAATAGAATTTTTACCATCACTTGACGTGTGATGAGTACGAAGTGAACAAATACAGAAAATACAGAATTAACTGGAAGCAGCTGACACACTGTTCTGATCGTCCCCACCTAGGGGCACAGGAGAGTCTGTTCCCTTTGGTGCTTAATTAATATTCAGGTCATGTGAAATTTTTGCAATGCAGGTATAATGAATGGCATTTGTGTTTTTTTGTTTTTGTTTTTGTAGAGTGAAACCATTTTGAGGTGTAGTATAGTTCACAGAGAGGCATCCTGGGCTCCTAATTCTCCCTGTTCACAGTTCCTTTCCCTAGCATCTCTCTGAAAACCAAGCTGCAGCTTGCTGCCATCTCTCCTCCTGTCTCCTTGAAGCAGGCACTCCTGGCTAATTGCCTGGCCTTGGTTCAAAGATTATATCCTGGTGTGTTATCCCGTATGCCTGAAATCAGTACACTCGAGGCTGGGCCAAATGGATCAAGAGTTCCAGACCAACTTGGATGATGCAGTGGAATGAGATACTGACTCAGCAGTACAGATATATAGAGGTGTTTTCCTACTGTGAACTCAAGGTCAGGAATGTTAGATAGATAGATGATAGGTATCTGGTAGATAGATTAGAGATAGATAGATAGATAGATAGATAGATAGATAGATAGATAGATAGATGATAGATAAACAGACAGATGGGTAGACAGACAGACAGATAGATGGGTAGAAAGACGGATGGATGATAGACGTATGATAGAGATAGATGGTAAATGATGATGAAGATAGCTAGATATATGGCTAGATAGATAGATAGATAGATAGATAGATAGATAGATAGATATTACAAGACATGAGAAGAGAAAGGTAAGAGCTATGAGAATTTTGGTCTCAGTTGTAGGAGGATGTGAAGGCTCCATAGAATGTGTCATTTCTGTTGGGCTTCAAAGGTTGTTTGATAAGTAGGTGAAAGACCATAAAACTAAAGGAAATAGTCTGAACATTATTATATAATCATTACAGCCATGAGTTAAAAGAAAGAAAGAAAGGAAGAAGAAAGGAAGGAAGGAGGGAAGGAAGGAAGGAAGGAAGGAAGAAAGAAAGGCAGAAAGAAAGAAAGAAAGAAAGAAAGAAAGAAAGAAAGAAAGAAAGAAAGAAAGAAAGAAAGAAAGGAAGGAAGGAAGGAAGGAAGGAAGAATTTTTCCTCCTTTTTGTGTTTATTTGCTGTTACCAGTATAGCTGTGCATATTTGGGAAATCACGGTGCCTATAGGGCTTGGTTTGGAACCTGCTTCTAAGAGTGTGGAGAGAGCACATCTGTTCGTTTTTTGTTGTTTTTTAAAGATTTGTTTTATGTATGTGAGTATATTGTTGTTGTCTTCAGACACACCAGAAGAGGGCATCAGATCCCATTACAGGTGAATGTGAGCCACCATGTGGTTGCTGGGAATTGAACTCAGCACTCTTGGGAGAGCAGTCAGTGCTCTTAACTGCTGAGCCATCTCTCCAGCCCCGTCTGTTTGTTTACTCCTGTATTCCTGCACCGTGCACATACTGATAAAGTAGAGGATTGCACGGCATCATGACTGCCTGAGGTTTCTTTTTATAACAAACATATTAGGTATTCACTCTTCCTGTGAATTCCCAACTCTGGATTTTGCTTTTTTTTTTGGTGGGTGGGTGGGGGGGTTCTATCTGTTTGTTTGCTTTCATGAGACAAGTTCTTACTAGGTTGCCCAGATTCTTCTCATACTCACGGTAATCCTACTGTCTTGGTGAAGCCATTGATTTTTTTTTTTTAATAAAAAATTTATCAGAGGTATATTGAATCCATTAGATGTGATCTGCTGGTCATACTTTATAATATCAACCCACTCACGAATGGCTGCATTGGAGTTCAGCTGAGGCTGTGTGTGAGGCAAGGGGCCATGGGGAAACTGACATTTACCGGCTAGAGGCCTTAGCAAGTGACTCTGATTTTCTAGCTTTCAAATTACCCCTTTGCCTGAAGAAAACTGTCTGGAATCTCAACAGAACTGTTCCCTAATACCCAACAACAGTGCCAGCAATGTGGCTGTCCCTTGGCAGACATTTCTATTCTTTCCCACAATGCTCTGAAAAGCTTGCGTTACAGATCTTTGATTGATTTGTACATGGACCAGATTTTTATCTGAACATCATTCTGTTACTGAAGCATGGAAGCGCACCGATGAACTTGCACGCTGCAGAAGAGTAAGGGCAGGAAACAGTAGTCAGGTTTAAGATAGAGCTGTCTTCCCATCGAGCAGGAACAAGAGCGCAGGATATTTCAAATGCTGCAGATGACATTGCAGAAGCTAACCAGATCTGGCATTTGCGAGACATTCAAAGGCTTTTTTTTTTTTTTTTTAATTCTAGGGCCCTGGGATTCTGAACAGCAGCCCTTCCGACATGTCATTTATCCTAGAGAAGTAAGTAAATTAGACAGTGAAACAGGAGATGCAGTCTGTCTCCTCGCAGTCCTAAATTGAATTTATAAATAAGAATAAGAAGAGGAGAACATACTGGGTTCTTCTGAGGAATGATTGGCCAATGGGGGCTGCGCTGGCAGCTAACCAGACATGACGTTCTTCAGTCTCTTCCCTAAAAGCATCTCCAACTTCTCCTTTTAATGTATTTGTTTTGGGAAGTGTTTAATTCCCAACAAGAACAAAGGAATTCTTTGAAAGGAATTATATGTAAAATGAGTTGAGTGGTTTGTCACCATTTACAAGTCTTCTAGGCAGGGACAGTAGTCTGAACAGTGACAGTGCCCTCATACCTCTTCCCATTACGTCAGAGGACAAACCTCGGCGGCCAGAGAGGAGAGAGTAAGCAGACTGACTTACTGTGCAGCCGTTATCAAATCCTCAGGTCATGGTATCAAGTCCTCAGGTCATGGTATCAAATCCTCAGGTCATGGTATCAAATCCTCAGGTCATGGTATCAAGTCCTCAGGTCATGGTATCAAGTCCTCAGGTCATGGTATCAAGTCCTCAGGTCATGGTATCAAGTCCTCAGGTCANCTCAGGTCATGGTATCAAGTCCTCAGGTCATGGTATCAAGTCCTCAGGTCATGGTATCAAGTCCTCAGGTCATGGTATCAAGTCCTCAGGTCATGAGCGAAATGAGAACAAAGGTTAAAATTTTAGTCTTTGCCACCCCAAGTTCCACCTTGACAATGATCACACAGTAATGGCCTCTTAGGAGGAATGCTCCCCTAGGCTCTGCACAGTGATCGGAACAGCCGTTTCCTTGTGTGGGCAAATGCCTCGCAATGCCCTGCCACTATCTCAAGGACAAACGTTCTTGTATAAAGGAGGAAAGAGCTGGGAGGCACGGGTCACACACAGCTTCCCTAGGAAAATGTTAACGAAGGAGTGAGCATGGGAGCTTTGAAGCAATACTTACAGCAGCTACTGACTTGGGAGCGTTTGGTTTAAAGGGTTGAACCTGGCGAAAAGCTTCCCAATCAACGTCAGAAAGATGTGACATGATGCCAAACAGTCTTCTTAAGCATCTTTGTTGTTGTTGAGACAGTCTCATTGTGTAGTCTTGGATAGCCCAAAACTCCCTAATGTAGCCCAGGCTGGCCTCTGCCCACAGAGTGCTAGGGTTAAAGGTGTGTGACACCACACACAACTACATTTTTACTGTGTTGTCTCAGTGCTGGGGATGGAATCCACAGCCTTACATGCGGTAGGCAAGTTCTCTACCCTCACTACAACACCAGCCCTATGTTAATTAATTTATTTTTTTTTACATGAATTCAGGCCATCAAGTTTGTCTTTATCCATGAAGCCATATCACAGCCCCAGCCCCAAACTGGCTTCTCCCGTGACTGCTGCTCTCAGTCCTGCAGGGAGCCTTCTGTTTGCTGTGGGAAAGGTCAGTATAGAGATGCACACTAGTCAAAGTGCTGAGAATAAGTGGCTGGGATGTGCTCGGCCCTGAACGGGACAAAGGAAACTCCAGTTCCCCGAACTCCAAAAGGCAGTCCATAATGTATCCAGAAATGGACTCAGCCTGGACTATGGGAGGATTTCTGGCAGTTAGATAAAAGCTAGCTTTCCTCGAGAACCTGTGAAACTGGTTCCCATGTGCCAGAAGGCGTGATCTCCCTTACCTCTGGCAGAAGGGACACATGGCAACTGTGGTACCTATCACAGCCCATGCTGGCCTCCAGGCTCCCTCAGCATCACCAGTGCCTGTGATACATTTCCAAGTCCACACCAGCATCCTAGCCTCCTCCCTCCCCTAAACTCCCTAAAGCTCACAGGCCTCCCTCCCCCATCTATCCACTATTCATCCTTCCTATAACACCCTCGTCTCACTATTGTCTGTTCTTACTATTTTATCACCTATCTATCTATCTATCTATCTATCTATCTATCTATCTATCTATCTATCATCTATCTATCTATCTACTATCTATCTATCTATCTATCTAATCTATCATCTATCTACTATCTCATCTATCTATGTGTCTATCTATCTATCTATCTACCTACCTACTATCTATCTATCTACCTACCTACTATCTATCTATCTATCTATCTATCTATCTATCTATCTATCTATCTAATCTATCATCTATCTACTATCTCATCTATCTATGTGTCTATCTATCTATCTATCTATCTATCTACCTACTATCTATCTATCTATCTATCTAATCTATCATCTATCTACTATCTCATCTATCTATCTATCTATCTATCTATCTATCATCTATCTACCTATTTTTCTATATCATACATTCTCTTGCTATACTCTATTCTCTATCTCTAGTTAGTCTTCCTCCTGTCACAGATAGCTCTGGGCATGTGCAGTCTGCTTCTTCCTCTCTCTGCTCTGGACTCTTCTGGCTGCTCTCTCTCTCTCTCTCTCTCTCTCTCTCTCTCTCTCTCTCTCTCTCTCTTATCTACTTTCAAATTCATAACTGTATTTCTCTGGGGTCCCACTAGAAATGACCACTCAGTAACAGTTCGTAGCCAATTGAAAGTCTTTATTCCAGCAGAGACTATACTCAGGTCTCCTGCTCTAGTGTAGCCCCATGCATTCAGAGCATTTCTTGGCATCTTACTCGGCAGCTACAGGGGGTGCTTTGCAAAAGCAAGTTGCTGAACAGAAGCTAAGATAAGCAGTTAGCTGGAAGTAGATCTGAACAAACAGGCACCTTTAAAAGAAGCTAGGATAAATTAGGGCATCTTGGCCTCAGGTCCTAGAATAGAGTTCGGTAATTTTCCACAAAATTATTCATTACAGAGATTAAATTCTAGTTAAACCTGAAATGCCCTCAGCAAGAATACAAAATGGAGGAAACTGTCTTTCCCTGTCACATTGTCATAGAGCAGGCATGATGGCAGTTTCTTTACTGTTCCCCTTTATATATAATTACCTCATCCAAGGCTCAAGGAAATCTAGTAAGAAGGGGCATGAAGAACGTAAGAGCCAGAGGAGGGGAAGAAAACTATGCTGTGTGGCACTGCCTTCTGGGCACGTCTTGCTGCACACATGAACTCACAGCAGCAGTGGCCACCTACTGAGACAAGACTGAGCAGTCAATAACCCATCATGGACGGGGAAAGGACTCATAAGGGCCCACCCCTTCCAAGGAGCAACACACGGTTGATGGCTGCTAGGAGATGAGTTGTTCTCCTCAGTGGTATAGATGGTGGTAAATTGCTTTTGTTCAAGGAACTAACTCCTTACCCATGCTCATGAAGACAACGTCAATCACGTGCGTGGGGCCACAGACAGACATGGATGTCAATGTGTGGGCACTTACTGGGAGAAGGAGGGTTTCTGTGTAAGGGGGGGAGGAGAATATGGGGTTGTGACCAAAGGCCTATCCATCTATAAATGTGTGAAAGGACAAATACATTTTAAAAATAAAACAAAAAGTTCCACCAATAACCTGTCACTTAGCATTTCCACTTTTCCAAGAGAAGGGTTTTCCTTTAGGTTTTTTTTGTTTGTTTTTGCATATAAAGAAACTTTTATAAATGAGTTAAGAGGAAATTCAGCAACCCAGCTGAGGGCCTGAATAAGCAATTCCCAGAAAAGGAAACACAAATGGCTTTTAAAAATGAAAAATGCTTAAACTAGATGATTGTTAGAGGAGAAAAAATTAAAAATTGAATAAGAAATGCAATCTGGTCTGCAGCCTGGTTCAGCCACACAAACATAGTATTTATGTAGCAGTAGTGCTCTAAATGTGCCTTGCTCAGCAAAAAATGGCCGTGGAACGTTCAAGCTACAAACCTGTCTGTCACCCCTCAGTTGCAGTATTAGTTTCTATAGCCTTTCTAAGCACTTTCATGTTATTAATGAATAGTCTTGCCCCACCTCTGGGGGAACCTAAAGTCCATTTTAGTCTAATAATATAACATCCAGTTCTGACCTAATTTGTACGTCTGCTTGCCCATGGTTTGGGCTGACATGGCTTCAAGTTTGTGTGAGTAGGGATGCCAAATAAAACACAGCCTTCCCAACTCGATGCAAATTCCAGAGAGGAACACTTACTTTTAGGAGAATTGGGTCTGAAATAACACACAAGATGGTTCTCTCTCTCTCTCTCTCTTTCTCTNTGTGTGTGTGTGTGTGTGTGTGTATGTATGTTTTATGAAAGCTATCTTCTATACACTCTGATCCACAGAAAACTATACCCCTTCTCTGCTACAGCTTGAAATCCTGGCCCTACCTGCATCTTCTGCTCTATCAGTTTCCAGATGTCACTCAATGGAAACTTTTAGGGACACACTCGAGGGAGTCCCTTGGGATCCCCCTCATTTGGCCTAAGATACATGAGAGATGTTTTCTCCCATCCAGTACTGAGGGCAGAGAGGGGACACAACACCAGTGATCTTGTCTGAAGCACTTGCTCCCTAGAGCCCAGGAACTTCTCAGCCATTTCCTTTCTGGACAAGAGGTACTTAGTGGCCTTGACTGGAAGAGTCACTTGGGAGCCATTTCATCTGAAATCCACGGGGACTGTGAAGAAGCTCTTTATACCTATTGTTTCCAGCTTTGGAATCCTCACTGAGTCCCAGAGACACAAAAGCCTATTTTAACTGTCTGTTACATAACTAAAAGTGGTTCTCTAATTATATTGTAAAGATGATAAAAGAGGAAAGCATGGGGGCAGGGGTGTCATAAACCAACATTTTCAGTTGTCATAACACAGAGTCAGAACACAGTACCCCAAACTGAGCTCACTAAACAGATG
Source organism: Mus pahari (assembly GCF_900095145.1). Taxonomy (NCBI): domain Eukaryota; kingdom Metazoa; phylum Chordata; class Mammalia; order Rodentia; family Muridae; genus Mus; species Mus pahari. The sequence goes on along the minus strand of NC_034606.1, from coordinate 5,148,830 downwards.
CATAAACAAGCGACTTACGAACAAGAAAACAAGTGTCAGTTTGAGGAACCAAATAATGGAAAACATTTGCCTTTCAAAAGTATTTGAAACCGAATGGAGAATCTTTTGTTATTATAAGCACTTTAGAATTAGTTTTAACAATGTATTAATTTGGCTATAGTCAAACACTGAATGATAAATTCTGCCAGTCCTACGGATTAGTATACAGTCAATAAAGAGAACAAGGAAGGAGCTGGGACTGTAGCTTAGTGGTAGAGCATCTATCAGTATGTGTGAGGCCTGGCTCAAACCCCAGCACCCCACCCTCAATCCCTAAAAGAAGCTCTATGAAATGAGGGCATTAACTTTTTTTTTTTTGGTTTTTCGAGACAGGGTTTCTCAGGCTGGCCTCGAACTCAGAAATCCGCCTGCCTCTGCCTCCCGAGTGCTGGGATTAAAGGCGTGCGCCACCACGCCCGGCGGGCATTAACATTTACACAGTACTTTATGCTAATCAACGGTAGTCTTCCGTTCTGGACCCACGGACTCATTTAAGCTAGGTCTTAGCTTCCTAGAGTTTAGTGGCTGAGGACAAGAGGAAGTGATTGCTTCCGTTCTATAGTCTGGAAGTCAGAAATCCAAGTGTGGGCAAGATCATGCTTCCTCTGAGCAGCAGGGAAGAGAGCGCGCCTGGCTTCTGGCTTCTGGTAGTGCCAACCTTTGCTGCTCGCAGTGATGTAATTCCAGTCTTCACAAGGATTTCTCTCTGGGTGCAAGTTTGTATCTCTATGTCCAAATTCTCCCCCTTGACTTAAAATCAATTCATTTATCTTGTGTGTGTTGGAAGTGGGTGGGGCGTGTGTGTGGAGGTCAGGGGACAAGGGATGAGAGTCAGTTCTCTCTCCTATCTTGTCGTGTCGGGCAGCAAGTGCGTTTACCCATTGAGTTGTCTCTCCAGCCCAGATATCCTCTTTTAATAAGGGACCAGATCATATTAGAGCTGACCCTAAGAACTTGGTCACTATTTTTGAAGCCTTTATTTTGAAACAGATTGAGATTTTGAGGAATTGAAAGTTAAGGTATTAACCTTGTGTGTGCGTGTGTGTGTGTGTGTGTGTGTGTGTGTGTGTGTGTAAGAATACAATTTAACCCATAACCCCACGCAAGGAATCAAGGAAGCAGGAGATAATACATATGCAATCTGGCATATGAGAATGCTGGAACACAGAGGAATTCAGGAATTCTCCCAAGAACACATAGTTTGATATTTATTAGTCACATTGGAGTTGAAACCCAGGAAGTCTGACTCCCAAACCCTGAGTCCTTAACAACTAGCTCCCACTTCTTCAGTAAGTGCACAAAGCAAGAAACATTCGTAGAGTGTGAGATTATTGGTGTGAAAAGAGATTGAGGCTTGGGGGAGTTGGAGAAATAACTCATCAGTTAGAGAGTACTGGCCGCTCTTCCAGAGGACCCAAGCACCTACATGGCAACTCACAGTCATCCTTAATTCCATTTCTAAGGGATCTGACACCCTCTTCTGGTCTCAGCGGGCACCAGGCAAGCACATAGCACAGGCGTGCATGCAGGCAAAACTTCCAAACAAGTGCAATACCAAGTAAGTAAAACTTAAAAGAAACTAGGGGTAAAGAGGGTGAACCGCAGCTCTGCGGTAGAGCATTCCCCAAGCATAAACAAGGCCCTGGGTTCAACTCCCTGCACCAAACAAAATGCCCACAAATAGTTACTGAGTATTTGGAATGCATCATGAGCTGCTTTGGGTTCTGAGGACAGGAGCCTGTCCTTAAGGAAAGTTCATGGACCAAGACTCACTCTCACACAGGGGTCAGATCAGTTCACGCATACCCAAAGAGTCAAATGCCAACACCTGGTTCAGATAAGATGTTGGCCACCAAGATCCTCCGCACTGCAAGGTCGCCCTTTATCAACACGGCCTCTGCAGATACCTGTTCCTAATGCACTGAGCAGCCCGAGGCCTCCCGCCAAGCTTGTCCCTGGCTGTCTTGCCTTCTCAGACAGCATTCACTCTCCCAGGATCACTGCTATGGATGCACAAATGACAAACAAAGCACAGAATAAAAAGTAGTCTAGAGCCAAACGTGACTGACTAAGGTCCCTATGAAGATAAAGGTGGCCACTCCAGATTCCATGTTCCCATGAGGAAGCAGTTTCACGAAGTTCTGTAGTAACAGAACAAAGAAAGTCATAAATCAGTTTTAAAATACACGGGTAGGGTGGGTACACCAGAGAATCGGGTGGCAGTCGGGCCTCATGCCTTAGATGCAGTCTGATATCTGTGGTTTTGGCTCTCGAATGGTGCAAAGCAGGGTTTTGCTATGTTAATATCTTCCGAAGTTTTGTTGTTGTTTTCAGGATGTTAAGCAAGGATGATAAGCTAGTTGGGTGGAACTCTGCCCCCAAATTACTATTTCTACCACACCTGGGCCTAAACTGGATCTGTCCTAGGCTGACCTTGAACTCAGGAATCTGCCTTCCTTTGTATCTTTCTAACAAAGTGGGTCATTAATGCAGCTGCCTTTGCTCCTTTAGATTGGTGAAGCCCCTCCTAGTTCATATTGCACCTTTACATTTTGCAGAGTTGAGAAATTATGTATTTCTTAACTCATGTATCTATAGCTCTTTCCCATAGCCTTATGAGCTGTCCTGAAGGTCCAGTGTTTATTGTTTAGTTGGAGACATTAGCCACACCTTCAGCTCCTGGACTCTTGTACGGTCTCAGATTATCATGGAATCTTTAACGTTAACAGAGAGGACATTCCTTAGAGGAATGTGAAAATATGTACATTACTATACAAACAAGCAGTCATCCACACTTGTGGAGGCTCACACCCAGGCCCTGTTCCAGGGGCCGGAACCATGTCACTCTGTCCCCACCAGGGTCACGTCAGTCTCTCCATCTAAAAATAGCCCAGAAAGAAACTGTAATCGGACAATTAGATCAGTGACATTTCCAACTCTCCATAGCCATTCAAGGTTCTATGAGTCCATCAGCCTCTGCAGACAGCTTCTTTCCAGGAATTCTCCTTAACACTGCTTTCAACCCTGTGTCCCTCCTCCTGAGGACTCTACCCATCATGAGCACTGCCCCATTGCTGGCTCTGGGCATAAGGGCTAGGCCTGCTACCTTAGAGGTTCAATCTATGGGAAAAAAAAAAGGCATCTCAGCACAAAGAATAAATCATGGCTGGTGATGCAGTTCAGTTGTCGGAGTACTTGCTTGGAGTGCATAGAGCCCCAGGTTCCATCCCAGCACTGAATAAACCAGGGGCGGTGTGGCCAGTCTGTAATCCTGGCCTTGGAAGAAAGGAGTCAACTAGAGCAGATGTTCAAAGTCATTCTTGTCAACATAGTGACTTCAAGGCAAGCCTAGACCAATGAGGGGGGAGAGAGAGAGAGAGCGCGAGAAAGTCATTCTTGTCAACATAGTGAGGGAAAGAGAGAGAGAGAGAGAGAGAGAGAGAGAGAGAGAGAGAGAGAGAGAGAGAATAGAATACAATAGAATTCAGGTTCAGTTCCCAGCACACACAAGGCAGCTCACAACTGCCCATAACTAGTTTCAGAGGATCTGATGCTCCCTTCTGATTTCTGTGAGCACCCACCAGCTGTGCATGTGGTACATACATGCAGCAGAACACGCATACACGTAAGAAACAATTTTTTTAAGAAAAACTTGAGCACGTCTCCATCTTCCTCAGAGGCACCCAGCTTCTGTGCCTCTTCTTCCCATCCCCCCCTTCTCAAAGGGGAGTAGAGTGAGACTGTACCCCTTCTCAAGGGACTCAAACAAAGCGTCCCACTTCTCTCAAGTGGAATTCTACCCCCAGCTTTCAGAAAAAAACATTTTTTCCCCATAACCAACATAAGAAAAATGTTTTTGAGCTTAAGATACACCTTCTACTTACTAACTGCTAACTTCTGTGTCCTCCTGTCCAGCAGAGCCAGTCAGCATGACTGTAGAGTGTCTCTGTCCTTCAGAGTTTCCATCGGCACAGTGACATTACTGTGGGGATGAGCCTGGTTACTACACATGAAGTGTGGAGAACATAGCCTGGCTGTGAGTCTGCACTGAGGTCTGGGAGTGCAAGGCGGTGTACGCTAGGAGCAGCACTCAAGGAGCAGCGTTAGCTCCACTGCAGATGCCCACACAAACTGGACTGGGCATGGTGGTGCTTATGCCCGTAATTCCACCACTGGGGAAGTTGAGGCAGGAGAATGTCCAGCCTGGGCTACATAGAGAGACATCATCTCAAATATTAATTAATTAATTAACCAAAAGAAAACCTATTCGTTTACACTTGGAGATGACAAGCTGGAATCTAAGTGTCTTTAAGGCCATGTTCCCTCTGGCATATGCTACCTCTGGCAGCTCTGGGGAAGAATGCTAGTCTCTCGCTAGTGTCTAGCATTCTTTGGTATTCCTTGACTTTCTGTCCCATCTCCCATAGTCTACTTGAGGCATCACATGACAGGGTCTTCCCATGTATGAGTCCCTTTATCCCCATCCCCACTTGGTACTAAGGCTGGAGGAATTCAGGACTTCTCACACTAACCTCATGTCCTACCCTGACCACCTCATTTCTTATTAGAACACTTGTCCTATAAGCTTCAGGACCTACCCTAATCTAGTATGACCTTCTCTTAACCAATTACATATAGGAAGGCCCTCTCTCCAAACAAGGCCACAGTCTAAAGTTCTGAATGAGCATGATTCCAGGGGGAAACCTCAGAGTGATACCACTGCGAATGCTATCTCAGAGGCTTAGTCTTCTGTGAAATTAGCTCAGGGCAGGCTGTTGGGTGCAGATTCTGTCAGCGATCTGATTGGTGGGATTCTCCAGCTTCCCTCAGCTCCCTGGTCTGGCTGCTTGCTGCCTGGGCTATCTTGCCAGCATCCTTCATCCTATCCTTGTAGCCTCTCCAGACACCTTCCCCCAGGAGTCTGACTCCAATATTTCCTCCCTCAGGCCTAAGCTCTTGATTCTTGGTCATGAAGGAAATCCCATGAAGCAAGGGACCACACAGAGCACCAGGAAAATCTAACTAATGAGATTCAGGAGGTGTCTTAGTCAGAGTTCTATTGCTGTGAAGGGACACCATGACCATGGCAAGTCTTATAAAAGAAAGCATTTCATTGGGGCTGGCTTACAGTTTCAGAGGTTTAGTCCCTTATCGTCATGGTACAGAGCACAGTGGCACACAGGCAGACACGGTGCTGGAGAAGAAACTGAGAGTTCTACATCTGGATCCATAGGCAGCAGGAAAAGAAAAACACTGGGCCCTAGCTAGAGCTTTTGGAACCTCAAACCCACCTTCAGGGGCACACTTCCTTCCACAAGGCCACACCTTCCAGTCCCTCTCAAGTAGTGCCATTCCCTGAGGACCAAGCATTGAAATGTATGAGCCTTACAGGGGCCGTTTTCATTCAAAGTGCCATAGAAGGCAAGAAAGATCTGGCAGAAAACCCCTTCTCAACTTCTCCCCTCAACAGACTATAGCCTATCCTACCTGGCTGGGTTTTCATGGGAAGCCATGGCTGTATTAGGGATGGCCTTTGCTTTCTCCCTCACCCCTGCAGCCTAAGACTGTGTCAGTCAACCAAGGATTCACATACCTTCCACTTTGCCTCTCTCTGCTTTAGTTTCCAGGGAATGTGTGTGTTAGTTTCCTGTTAGTAAAACAACTACCTGAAGTAATTAGCTTAAAACAGAGGTTCCTATTGGTGCGTGGTTCTGCACATTACAGTCTGTTGTCAGTTAGCTTTGCTGCTTTGAAGTTGATGGTGAGAGAGACAGCTCATCATGGCGGGGCGGGTGTGGCGGAAGGAGCTGCCGGCTTCATGGTAACTGGGAGCAAAGAAAGAGACTGGAACTCTCAAATCCCCTTGGAAGGCATGCTATCAATGACCCAAAGGGCTCTCTCTAGACTCCACCTCCTCGAGAATCCAAACTGAAACCAAGCCTTTAACACACGGTCTTCGTTGGCAGGAGAACATTGCAGAACTTGACTCCAGCCAAGCAATTAACTAAAGGTTAAGTGGAGACCACGTAGAAGCTGGGGGTTCAAGGGAGCAGGACTCTGAGTCTGTTGGCTGAGCCACAACTACTGGGCTATGGAAGGTTGTATTAAGTTTCCAAGATGCCAGACTCTAACCACATTCGAGACAGGAGGTCAGGGGTTGGAGAAATAACTCAGCAGTTAAAAGCATGCGCTGATCATGAAGAGGATCTGAGTTTAGTTCCCAGTACCCACATGAGGTATCTCACAACCGCCTGTAATTCCAGCTCCAGGGAACCCAATCCGGCTCTGTATGCTGTCTCCAGGAACACCAATGCATATGCATACCTCTCCATCTCTCCCATACATATACATAAGGAGGAGGAGGAGGAGGAGGAGGAGGAGAGTGTGCCCTCCCCCCAGCCTTTAGCAGGCTAAATACACCTTAATTGTTTGTCACAGTAGTACCTTAATGACCTAGGTTGAGTCTCCAAACCTAGATGGAGTCTTCCTTCCACCTCGCCACACCTGCAATTCCCTACAGGAGCAGACTGCCCACTGAACTTGCTTTGCAACATAATCCAGCTGAAATCAAAGGATGGATCTGCAGGCTCTCCCTATATAAATATAATGCTAAGTATTAAACTTTGAGCCTTGATCAGAAACTTTTGTCTTGGCTTCATCCTTCTCTTGCCCTCCTTCCCCTGAATGGTGCCTGAATGATGGGACTGAAAACGTGTGTGTGTGTGGGGGGGGGGGTGGTGAGGTGGGGACTGACTGATAAATGCTATCTTGGGTGGAGCTCCACAGAAAACGGAAGAAGCTACAGTATCCTGCATGGTGGTAAGCAACAAACAGCATTAATGTTAGCGCTAGCCATACATTTTATTTTGGGGGGGCTGCTGTTGCAGGAGTTGCATTAAGAGAGGATGCAGGCTGGGCTGATCAGGTGTTGACCCAATGCTGAATTCACCTAGAGGTTGTCGGCACAATTGGGATGGGGGAATTCTATATAAGCATTTGTCTGAAGCCAAGAGCTGCATCAAGTGAGAGGAGCAGGGTTTTTTAAAAAAAAAAAGAAAGAAAGAAAAAGATATTAGAAAAATTCATAGCTCAAGTAGATTTATGTTGTGCATGGTTTCCAGACATAGGAATGGTAAATATATGTTGGAGAACCCCAGCCTCTGGCCAGTGGAGGTGGGGCAAAGATGACATGTANGCCAAGGCAGGGTTTGAGCAGCTTCCACAGCTTCCCACTGCAGCTTCCTTTATTCTCTTTCAGCTTCTGCTTCAGCTCTATTCCCTATCCCTTAGCTTCTGCTGCACACACGGCAGCGCGCACGTGTACACACACACACACACACACACACTCTCGCACACTCACAGGCTCACATGCTCTCTCAGTTCTGGGGGATCACCCAATTTATCCCCTTCCACCCTCTGCACTCGTCTCTCATAACTCTTCATCATACAATCAGCATTCAGCATGTTCTATACGCGAGCCATGCACGCAGACAGGGTGGGTGTTGATAGGCCAGTGACTCAATATCATGCTGTATGATGTTATGCGTCAGGCGGACAGCGGGTAACCACTCAGGTGTGCGTGATCACATGATCATTCAGGTGCGCATAGTCAGGTTTTTGGTAAAGAAGCAGGGAATCACTGGGCCGTCTTGGCTCATGGGGCCACAGCCTCGGCCACATCCGCTTCCCACAAATATACAAATGACATGAGAGAGAGAGGAGAGAGGGGGGCCATTCAGAAAAGCAGTTAAGCAGTTGTCTCCTGTCTGGGACAGGTTAGCAAAAAAGAAGGAAAATGGTCAAAGCTCTCCTAGGGACAAGAGGAAACCAGGAGACATCCTGCTTCCTCTCTGGCTCCTACTGGAGATGTCCTTAGTTCTGGTTACATCCAGTTCTCTTCCCCCTCTGTCTATCGTCTGTCCTTGGTGCTCCAGTCTGTCCACATGTGTTAATTTATGTCTGTTTTTGTTTCTTTGTTTGAATGATTGTTGTTCTGTGTTTCATGTTGAAAAGAAAATCTGCTGGCTATCCACCCCTTGATCTATTTTAACTTGTTCAGAAGGCAGTCTAAATTTGTGCATCAGAAACTGGTAAGTTACCCTGCACTGTAGCTGGGAGTCAAGCACAGCTGGAGAAAATATGCTTTTAAAGGGCCAGCAGCTTCTCAAGTTCTGTGGCAAGTAAGCTGATGGCTGTGTTGTTTGTTTGTTTTTCTAGAAAAATCTCTGCAATTGTGTTTATTTGGTTCAGCAAGTAACAAGGTGATTTTTCTCTTGAAATTACAGCTTAAAAAACAAGAAAATTTTGTTTGGTCTAAATATATAAGATGTGTGTAGCCGTTTCATTTTAGTTTCTGACTGGTTTTAAAGGTTCTGCATGTCTTGTCTATAGGGTATTGGCTTATAAGTTATGGGGTATGATTAAAAATTTGTAATATTGGTAACAGAAAGTTAGCTTAAACCTGGTAACTCAGGGTTGGAGTCATTCTAAACAACATGTGGCATGCGGCAACCCAGGAAAATAGGTCTCTAAAGATACTTCTAAACTGGGATAATATTTTTTTTTGTAATTCTTATCCTATAAACTAGACTTATAAAGGATGGGATTTAAAACAATGTCTCTATAATGAGGTATTAAGTTGCACTGTCATGCATTCATATATAAGAACTGATAGCCAAACTTTGTAGCATAAAAGTAATGCTTTTGGTATTGATTTTAAAGAGAATGGATTGTTTAAAATTGGGTTTTGCTTTCCAAAGTTACGGTTATGCTCTAATATTGCAAAAGAAACTTAAAAATTATGGATAAACTGCCAGTGTTCCATTGGCTGCAGTTTGCAGTTCGATCACAGGCTGAGGATTTTTAACTCACCCATATTTGTAATTAAAGAATAAATCTAGCAAGTGGAGATGATTGCAAGAGTAATAAAAGTTAAAAACAGCTGTGGCACAATATGGACCTGCTGCCCCTTTTACACAAGCTTTATTAGATACAGTGGTAGAAGCAAAATTTAATTCCTCAAGATTGTCAAGGAAATCTCAGTGGGAGTTTATCTGGGATCAAACAAAGTGATGAAATCAAGAATTTGTGGATAGACTGCTAAAAGCAGCTAGTAGAATTTCTGGAGACAGAAACTGGACCCTTGTACAATCAGGGTCTGGCTATGGCTGCTGCCTTGCGGGAGACTACCATAAACATTTACATGTGAGTTAATGCAAAACTCAGAGCAGCCTCAGTGGAGGTTTGTTTGGCACTCCTTTTGTCTTGGTAAAACTGAGAGAGGACAAGGTGCCTTTGGGTCCTCTGATGTGTACTAGGTTGAATCTATTATTAATAGGAGATCTAACTGTAAATTACTAATTGAAGAAAAATGTTTTAAAAGACTAATAGAGACTGGAACTGATGTACTTACATACCTCCAAGGAATTGGTTATTCTATTAATCCAAAATAAAGTTCAAATTTAAGAGTCATGAAAGGTTAATGAGGCTTTGGACCTTGTGAAGGCATCACAGACTGGCTTGCCTACTCCAACGGCCAATCAGGAATGGCAATCCAGGAATTATTGTAGATTTGGAGGATTGTTTTTATACTGTTCCTTTGCATCCTGGTCACTGTGGGAGGTTTACATTTATTGAGCTTGTAATTTTATTTTTTATTTTATTTTTTTTAAAGATTTATTTATTTATTATATGTAAGTACACTGTAGCTGTCTTCAGACACTCCAGAAGAGGGCGTCAGATCTTGTTACGGATGGTTGTGAGCCACCATGTGGTTGCTGGGGTTTGAACTCTGGACCTTTGGAAGAGCAGTCGGGTGCTCTTACCCACTGAGCCATCTCACCAGCCCGAGCTTGTAATTTTAAAGAGCCTGTGAAACAATATCCTTGGAAAGTTTTGCCTCAAAGAATGACTAATAGCCTTACATTATGTTAGAAAAAATGTATCTGCTTCAATACAAGTTAAGACTTTGAATCCTTCAGTGTATATTGTTCATTATATGGAGGGTAGTTTATTAGCTGATCCCTCTGAAGGAGTCTTACTACAAGCCTTTGCTCTTCTTATACAATGGGTTTCAAAATTTTGGGATAGTTGTTGCTCCAGAAAAGATTCAAAGGCAATATCTTTTTCAACATTTGGGGTCTCAGTTATATCCTAAAAAAATATTGTGGCACAGAAATTTAAAGAAAGAAAAGATGATTTACTTCAAATTATTTTCAAAAGCTTCTAGGAGATGCTAATTGGCTAAGACCTAACCTTAAGCTCACCACAGGAGGACTTAAGCCTCTGATATTCTCAAGGGGGATGCAAATTAACTGGTGAGGGATGAATAGTTTTGTAGAAATTAGAGGAAACATTAGTTAACAACAGATACATTATATAGACTATAGATCAATTGTTGGCTGTTTGCGTTTATTGCTACTCATGTGTTCACAGCAATTCTTTGACAAAAGAGACCATTAATGTGGATTCATCTTTCTTCATCTCCAAGTAAAGCTTGAACACCCTATTATGAAACTGTTGCATTTTTAATACAGAATTGTAGAATAGAGTCATGAAAGTATTTTAGAAAGAATGTCTTAAGAACCCGATAAAACATTTATTCCTTATTTCAAACAGCAACTAAATTGGTTATTGCAGAATGCTGATATTTGACCTATTGCATGTGCAAATTTTTCAGGCAAAATTTACAAGTTCTTACAATTTGCCTCTATGAATGCTTTTGTATTTCCTGTAAGTTTGTATATATAGCCAAGAGAAAGTGCTTACTGTATTTACAGATGGCTCATCTATTGGGAAAGCAGCATATGTAATTGGATCACATGTTTATTCTCTTGAGTTTGAGTTTCCCTTCACTTCAGCACAAATAATTGAATCATGTGCTGTAGCCACTGTTTTTAAAATATTGAAAAATCAAGATATAATTTGTATACTATAGCCAATATATTTTACAATTGCTTGAAATTTTTACTTTTTTTAGATATTGCTAATTCTCAAATTTTGCAGTTATTTATGCAAATACAGCTCAAGTTAAGAGAAAGTACTTTTCCTTTAAAGAACTGTCTTTGGACCTTTAAGAGCTCATTCTGGATTGCCTAGACAGACCCCTTAAGGCAATTCCACAGCAGATTTGTATTCCAGGCAGGCCTTACAGGAACAATTGGCCATATAATCTCCTTCTTTACACCATCAAAATACTAATTGCTTGACACAATAATTTGGTATTTCTAGAAAATATACACATCAAATTGTAAAGACTTGTCCTCAATATCCTCAATTTCTACCTGTACCACATAATCCTTGAGGACTTGTACTAATCAATTATTACAAATGGATGGTACTCATAGTTCTGATTTTGGAAAATTAAAATATGTACATGTGACTTGACACTTTTTCAGGCTTTCTAATTGCAACTGCTTTAACAGGAGAAGCAACTAATAATGCAGTCATTGCCTGCATTATTTTTCTAAGCCCGGTGTTCCAAATCAGATTAAAACAGATAGTGGAACTGGCTATTACAGTCAAGCATTTGAGATGTTTTGTAGACAATTTAATATTACCCATATTACTGGGATTCCTTATTATCTTAAAGGACAAGGTATTATGGAACAGGCCCATGGAACTTTAAAACAATATCTTCATAACAAAAAAGAGGGAATTATATCCCAGTACACCACATAATTTAAATCATTCTCTTTTTACTTTAAAATTTTAAAATTTGGATGCCAAGGAACTCTCTGCTGAGTGTCTATCGCACCCTACAACTAGGCATACTTATACCTTGGTGAAATGGAAGGATCCACTTACTGGCATATGGCAGGATCACGATAAGGTATTTAATATGGGGGGTGAGGTTTTTTCCTGGGTTTTTTCATAAAAAGAAAATGGAGCACAATGGCTGCCTGAAAGATTGGTTTGTCAAGTGGACACAGATCCTGGGCCTTCTACTGATTATGATAGCAGTGATGAAGACAGCTCAAAATCCCTATCAATCAGCTGAGTTAACCTGGAGTGCAGTCTCCACTCTTATTGGAGAGTAAGTTCTTTCTATCAATTCTTAAGTCACACCCCCACTCCATATACCTGGTGGCTAGATTTTATGTTTAATCTTTGTCAATTAGCAGTTGAATTAAATACCTGGAGTATTTCCACAGACAGCGTTAATTTCTAATTATAATCTTTCTGCTTTTAACTTTTGGACTTTGTATCTTAAACAAATTGGTTGCCTTCACACAGGCTCACTTTTGGCAAGCTTAGCTATTCACCATGACAGCTATTCATTGCTATGAAGAAATGCATTGAGTACATATTCTTTTTTTTTTTGGTAAGAAAAAAAACAAGTTTTATTTCAATCCAAATTACAAATTACCAACTCTTTCAAGCTTTTAAAAGACATTCCATCTTGCTACGATAATGCACATAGAAATGGCTCCAGGCTGTAATTATGTATTACTTTTTTCTAATCAACTGACCAAGATATTTAGAATAAATGTTTATGAAAATAATTTGTTTTCATGTTTTATCCTACTCTTTTTAGTATTTATTGGTAAATTTCTCATATAGAATACACGTGTACTTAAGAAAAATTAACAATGCACTTTATAAATATCAACATAAAGTATATGAACTTGCAAAATAATTTATTTTATTTTTATTAGATATTTTCTTTATTTACATTTTGTCCCGCGCTACCTTCCCGCCAGCAAGAAATGACGNGGCACACAAACAGGATCCTTCTACAGCAACGCTTTAATGCTCTTGAGAGGGAGAGCATAAGCTTCCAACAGGCAAAGGGCGAAGAGAAGAGA
>NC_034606.1:5127608-5135974 GCF_900095145.1 Mus pahari | reverse complement strand
TGAATGCATATCATGTGTGTTCTTTTGTAATTGGGTTACCTCACTTAGGATGATATCCTCCAGATACATCCATTTGCCCAAGAATTTCATAAATTCACTGTTTTTAATAGCTGAGTAGTACTCCATTGTGTAAATGTACCACATTTTTCTGTATCCATTCCTCTGTTGAAGGACATCTGGGTTCTTTCCAGCTTCTTGCTATTATAAATAAGGCTGCTATGAACATAGTGGAACAGAGTACATATTCTTATGTCCTTTGTGGCTTTGGTCTGAATGGGAAAGAGTGTGCTTTTGAAGGCTGGTAGCCAGGGACAGGCAAGAGTGTTCTTGACCTCCTAACAACGAGTAAGAAGGAGCAATAAAGACACAGACCTAAGACAGGCATATAACTACTCTATACCCTAGACAGGATTACGGAAAATGAGTAAATCTTGTGTGCCTGTCCAGCTCATCTTTAAAAAACAAGTAAGGGGGAATTGTGCCCTTCCCATAGCCTTGAGCAGGCTAAATAAACCTTAAGTGTTTGTCACAGTAGGCCCTTAATGACCTAGGTTGAGTCTTCTGCCAACCTCCATGGAGTCTTCCTTCCACCTTGCCACACCTGCAATTCCCTACAGGAGCAGACTACCTGCTGAGCTTGCTTTGCAATGTAATCCAGCTGAAAGCATGGGTCTGTGGACTCTCCCTATATAAATATAGTGCTAAATATTAAACTTTGAGCCTGGATCAGAAACTTTTGTTTTGGCTTCATCCTTCTCTCTCCCCACCATGCCCCTGGCTTTTTTTACTTTCAACCCCCCCCCCCTTTCAGGTAACCCAGTTCATCCATGGCTGCTGGACAGCTACAAAAGAAGAAGGAGGAGAATGAGGAGGAGGAGGAGGAGGGGGAGGACAGGAAGGAAAGAAAGAAGGAAGGAAGAAAGGAAGGGAGGAAGGAAGGAAGGGAGGGAGGGAAAGGAAGAGAAGGCCAGGGTCTCAGGTACTAGAAGTGGCCCACATGCTGTTAGTTGTTTAGAACTTAGGCAGTTTCTCTTGTTCTTTTCTATTTCTGTGACATAGATGTTTTTTGCTTTTCTGTAATTAGCACATTTCAGAGTTTAGGAGTGTGGCTTGGCTTCTAGTCATCTCTTCCTCAATGCTAGACTATTGTTGAAACCTGTTTGTCTCTTGTGTTTTACTCCTGTCAACCTCCATGCCAACCCCTCACCATAGCTACCACATAGTAAGCATTTACTACCTACTTGTGTACCAAGCAGTGATAAGTTCTCACCATGTACTATGAAGGGAGAGATCAGGGAGCCAAGCTCCAGAGGCAGTAAGTTACTTGCCATGGACACACCAGCTTCAAGTAGCATATTTGAGTCTGAATCACATATGATTACTTTTCCCAGCATGAGTGTCAGGAAGAATTCTCTAGAAAAGAGACAAAAATTAGGAGTCATGAATCTGCCTTGCTTCTCTAAGGCAGCACTGAAGGTGAACGGGTAAAAACACAGACACTCAAGTGCTGGGCTTGGGCATAAGTTCCCACTCTGACAGCTGGCAGATATGTGCTATCTTTTTCATACATATGAACTTATATGATGATGATGATAACTCTCTCATAGTAAACCCTGGGGATCTTGTCTAGACTTTCCTTAGTGGTGAGTAAACCCTGGCATCTGTCTAGCTTGTCCTCGGTGGTGAGTAAACCCTGGGGATCTGTCTAGCCTGTCTTTGGTGGTGAGTAAACCCTGGGTGCCGCAGACTACCTCCTTTCTGCGGTCTCCTATCTGTGTGGAACGGGTCTCTGGTTGCAGGTGAGTAAGGATTTGGTGAATGACAAATAGACCGACACGAAAGAGCGTGTAATATCTGAATGTAATGTCAAATCGAGCATCAGACTTTTTATACAGAAGAAAATAGGGAAGTTACACAAAACAGAGGAATGCAAACACGGAAGGACTGTCAGGAACCAACTGGGATAAAATTCAATGTTAACAGCTGGGATCAAAAACAGCTCCACCTAAAGTCAGCTTAAACTTAGAAGCCAGGGGCAACTTAGAATGCCCTTGCCATAGTTCCTATTCTAGTCTATAGTATAGTCCACCTTCCCCCTAGGCCATTGTAAATACTTGTGTATGGGTGTAACTCAGCTATCTGTGTTTCTAAATATCTACTCTGGTTCCTCCATAGATCACAAACTTCCTTCTTCCTAGAGAATGGTAAATTCCTGTGTAGGGCAATGACTTAGCTACCTAAACCCAGGGTCAGCTCAAGGACTGACTACCTAGGACTGGTGAAGAATCTAGCTTAGCTATATGTCAAAAATTCAATCCTTAGAAGCATTTATAATAAAGCAATATTAAGGGTAAGCACACAGATCCATTTACCAGCTAAAGCAAGGACATTGGAGCTTTCATTATACAGGATGCCACGATTCCAGGAGACTAAGTTTCCGTGAACTTTTTGCCTCGGGACATCACCCAGGTTTTGGGGGCCTGTCACTTGTCACTACTGGAGTAGATGTAGCACCTGGGGATCTGTCACAAGATGTAGCTTCATCCAGAGTCTGTCAGCTATGAATGCTCATGCTTTGTACAGCACAACTCAAGAGTGTGGTTAACACAGACTACAATGAGAGTCCTACTTTATAAAACACTTGCATAGCCTCTGGAGAGGTCTTTGCTTTGTTCCTTACTGTTCATAGGCCACTGTGTCACTAAATAACAGCCCAGTGGCAGTTCAGTTTCACCCGGATGTCAGTTGACAAGTGATCTCAGACATCAACAAATGAATTGCTGGCCTAAGGCACAACACTAACTCAGACAGCTAGGTGAAAATACTGGCCAGTAACCCTTCATGACCTGCATTTGAGAAAGGCCCTTTATGGCCTTCTCAGGGATGTGTGAAAAATCATAATCAAAATAAATCCTGCTATGAAGTAAGCTAAGTGACTTCAGACACTGGACATGCTCTGATCTCAGATCCATCCTGTGATGGGGCTGGAGGGCTCCCCTAAATGCCAGTCCTATTAACTGGAGAGGTGTGCACAGTACTCAGCAAAGAGCTGCTGAGGCCCAGGACAGAAAATGGAACAGAAGGAGGAGATAAGGGGAAGTGCTTCTTCATGTTTGATTCCACTTAAGTTGTAAGAACTGTAAGCCAATGTGTCCCCAAATCTATAAAGAATGTATAAAGTAGGTTCGCTTACATACAAGGTGGTTGTCTCTCAGTAGAAGAATTTAGTCCAATTTCCTTTGTTTCTTTCCATTTCTTTTCCTTTGTAAGTCTCAGGGTTATAAGAGCTTTGTTGGAATCTATAAACATCATTTTTATAGCCTGGAAACAACAGAAACAGTGTTTTTCTGGAGACTAATATACAACATCTTTTTTGAAAGATGCATAATCTCATCTAACTTTCTGTGCTTCAATGCCTTCGCTATACCTCTCCATACCCCAGTTTCTTTAAAAAACAGAGACAGACCTGGCAGTGGTGGCGCACGCCTTTAATCCCAGCACTCGGGAGGCAGAGGCAGGCGGATTTCTGAGTTCGAGGCCAGCCTGGTCTACAGAGTGAGTTCCAGGACAGCCAGGGCTACACAGAGAAACCTTGTCTCGAAAAAACAAACAAACAAACAAACAAACAAACAGACAGACAAACAAAACCAGAGACAGAAATGGTTTATATTTTATGAGGTTATGAAAATTAAATTCACTAATATGGGTGAAATATTTGGAACTCAAAATACTGGAAAATTTAATGTTATTTATAGTAGGAATTTCCACAGAAGTAGGAGTAATAATATGCAGAGAAAAGAGGCAGAAATTATAAAACTGGGTCCCATGACTATGGACATTAGGAAGTCTTATGTGTTCTGTAAATGGGAAATCTTAGAAAATCGATCCAAAGTCTTGAGCCCTAGAGTCCAAAGATCCTCACATCTCAAGACCCGAGAATTGAGAGCACTGAAATCCAGCTCAGTCTTTTGCTCTACCAGACACTCAGTAGATTAGTTGAGGAATGTGCACATTGGCAAGGGCCATGCCTTCCACTTAGTCTATACATTTGAATGCTGTTATAGTTGTTGCATGCTCAGCCCAGGGAGTGGCACTATTAGAAGGTTTGGCCCTGTTGGAATGGGTGTGACCTTGTTGGAGTAGGCGTGTCACTGTGGGTGTGGGCTTTAAGATCCTCATCCTAGCTTCCCGGAAGTGAATATTCTGCTAGCAGCCTTCAGGTGAAGATGTAGAACTCTCAACTCTTCCTGCACCATGCCTGCCTGGATATTGCCATGTTCCCACCTTGATGATAATGGACTGAACCTCTGAATCTGTAAGCCAGCCCCAATTAAATGTTGTCCTTTTAAGAGTTGTCTTGGTCATGGTGTCTGTTCATAGCAATAAAACCCTATCTAAGACAAATGCTAATCTCATCCAGAAACCTCCTCATAAATATGTGTATAAATCATGTTTTACCAGTTATCAGAGCATCCTTTACCCCAGTGAAGCTGACACATGAGATTCCAGATGCTGGTGGTTGGTATTACATTTGTTATAAGTTTACAGCATGCAATGCTGTGGTTAGGACAAGAATTGCAGCAGCAGCAGCTCCACCACTAAGAGGAACAACAAATTGCTGTTGTAAGTCCATGAGCTAAATGCATGATAATTGTAAGGACAGCATGGTTAACTGTTGACATATTTGTACTGGGTGTTAAGTGAGCTGAGTGTTAGGACAACTGGCAATTACTTGGCAATGACAAAAATTACTTTGGTGATTTTTTTTTGTTGTTTTTATTGTTGGTCTGGTTTGCTTTGCTTTTGGTTTTTTGTAACTGTACCTTTTGGCTACTTTATTGGGTTCTTGCATTTATACCTACTACCTTTCTCCAGAGGCATTGTCAGTCTTAATTTGTGCAGGTATCCCCACAATAGCCATTACTTCCAGTAAATGTGTAATTACAGAATCAGCCTTCTCAGAACTCAAAGCAGTTGCCATTGAAACCCTGAATATGTAATGATGACATGGTGTACAAACTTTGGTTTTCCAAATTCTGCAAAATGAAACACATCCGTCTACCAGATTCCATTTCTTTTGGTACCCCTAGGGTTACTTCCTGCACATAGTGGAGTTTGGTTTTATAAAGAACAAGTATGACATCTCCTTATAATTTCCTTCCAAGTGATAGAGATTATTTTCTTTAAACCTTTGCTGTTAGCATGGTGTTTTTCATGGAATTTGGAGACTTCTAACAATTGGTCAGTTTCCTTATTTTCTTGTGCCTATGGACCTAGCAAACCTGTGGGACTAATATGAGTGATATATAATGGGTAGTTGTTATTTCTGATTGCTTGTTGCATAAGTAACAAAGTTAATTCTGAATTACCAGGAATAAATTCAGCAGTTTCTATATGCAAAACAACTCTTTCTGCATATTGAGAGTCAGTAATTATATTAAGAAATTCAGGAAAATCTAACAATACCATAAGTATTGCGTACAACCCTGACTCTTGAACTAAAGAATATGGGCTTTGGATTACTTTACTTAATTTATCTGAATTTACAGCCTGCCATTCCCAACTTATTTGCTTCAATATAGAAAGTAGGTGTTCCCTTTACAACACACTAGAGAATCCAATTAGTTCTTTTTATAAACAGAAGATACTTGCTTTTAGGATATTTGTTATTAATTTCCCCTAAATATTTACTATAAGCTCTTTGCCAGTCTTCATTAATTACCCATAATGAGGGGCTGGAGAGGTGGCTCAGCAGTTAAGAGCATGGATTGCTCTTCCAGAGGTCCTGAGTTCAAATCCCAGCAACCACATGGTGGCTCACAACCATCTCATAATAAGATCTGATGCCCTCTTCTGGGGTGTCTGAAGACAGCTACAGGTGTACTTGTATATAATGAATGGAGAAATCTTTGGGTCAGAGCAAGCAGGGCCAGAGAGAGAAGAAAAAGTGTCTGAAGACAGTGATAGTATATTTACATATAATAAATAAATAAATCTTTTTTAAAAAATTACCCATAATGATATGATCTCAGCATTAGCAAAAGGCACTACAATTTTGGCCAGGTCTGTTCCTGACAATTGATGTATTCTTCTTCTTCTTCTTCTTCTTCTTCTTCTTCTTCTTCTTCTTCTTCTTCTTCTTCTTCTTCTTCTTCTTCTTCTTTTTTTTCTCGAGACAGGGATTCTGTGTGTAGCCAAATTGATGTATTATGATTAATTACTGTTTGCTAGAATACACATTTTTTTTTTAGTACTCCCAAATTCCTGTTCTTTCTACTGGAGCAGTTTTGCCCTTAATGTAGGAAAACAGTAGCAGCTGAGCAATTCTATCTTTTGTTAATTTGCATCTCTCTCTCTCTCTCTCTCTCTCTCTCTCTCTCTCTCTCTCTCTCTCTCTCTCTCATAAGCCATAAATTTAATTTCTTCTTTGAAATTCCCATCTATATACCTGGATGCACTATGGATCTTTGGGAGGTTAATCCACTTCTTCCCAAGATCATCCCTACTGTCCCTGAAGTACCAAAATGGCAGTGGTTGTTTTGTAACACTGAATTTGGGGCGTAGAGCAAGTTTAACTGCCAAATCTAGTGCAGCATTGCCTTCAGTAGTGTGCATGAGATCAGCAATACTTTGTTGTGGATCTTCTCTCTGTTTGTTATCTCCTGGCTGACCAGACGGAAAAGGCTTGTATTTTTTTACTGTGAGGTCTTGAGCTGGCATGGCCACCATTTTATTTCCTAATGACAAGAGATTGCCATGTATGTCCCTCCTGGATTCATTAGTCCGGTGGTATCCCCGCCACAGCATCTGTGCACCCTGGAAAGCCTAGTTTGTTTGTTTGTTTGTTTGTTTTTCCAGGTTTATATCTCAGGAATCCATTGCTGTTAGAAATAGCTTGTTCCCTTCTCTGGAGGGAAAGCACCATATTTCTCACAGTTAATGCACCAACATTTTGAGATCTGGCTCAGAAAGTACTGTATTTCTCACAGTTACTGCGCCAGAAAATTTGAGCTCTGAGATTTATACCAGCTTAGTCAAAAGTTCTTTGTAAATGGCTGAATTCACTGCAATTAAAGCACGAGGTATTTTGGTATCTGAGAGCTATAGCTTGTCCTATGATATTGGCATGATACTCATGAGAGCCAATATCAGTCATGTTCCTCATCCACTCATCCACTGCTGCTGCTTATACCTTTAAGGGTCTAATCACTCTTACATTCTGTATCCACATTCTCAAATGCCAAGGTCTCTATCAATACCTGTCTGGCATCAGAGCTTGATATGGCTTTGTTTACAGCTGAAACCAATATTTACAAGCAATCTGTGAAGGCTTCCCCAGAGCCTTGTACAATCTTAGTGAACGAGGTGGATCTATTCCCAGACTCCTCAACTTTGTCCCACACTCTTAAAGTCACCAAGTGACATTGCTCTATAACAGCATCATCAAATCAAATCTGTTCTTGCAGGTCAGAATACCACCCTTCACCAAGCAATTGATTTTTAACAATACTCATTCCCCTTGCTCTATTTCATTGTTCAATAGTCAAGGCTTCCTCTCCACCATGTTAACCACTGCTAACTGCTGACTAGCCTCTAGCATAGCTGCTATCAAACCTTTCTAGTCTTGGGGAATAACTCTATTTTGGGTAGCCCAGTTATTTATTATTTGTTTAACAAAAGGGGAATGAACTCCATAGGAAACCATAGCCTCTGCGAAACATCTCAGCCCTATCATTTCTATAGGATGCCATGCTATCTCATCATAATCATGATCAGCACCATTCGCAGGCATGTGCTGCACAATTACTGGGAAAACTGATGGTGGCTTCATCACCCTAGGCCCCTCCTCTGAAAGCACAGTAGGCTCAAGATTAACCCTTTCTCTTGAAATAGGCTGTTTCTGCTTTCTCCCCGCAACCCCTGGCACACACCTGGTTCTCTGCCCCACACAGGGGCTGTGGGGACTTGAGACTGGGCAGGCAGCGATCTGCCTTCTAGCCGGGTTTGCTTCCCTCTTTCACCCTGCAGGATGATTCCGCTCTCAGTCACCAGGTCTGAGCCTCTTTGTCCCCACTTTTCCATTGCTTCTCCCTTTCCAAGCACTTCCACCTCTACCCATGACCTCCCCAGTGCACAGCCAATACTGCAACTCTTTCAAAAATGATGTAACAGAGTGGCTCTTTTGGTTTTCCCAGAAGATTTTCATACAATTTGTGTTTCTCAGATACCTCAATATCCACTTGCAACTTTTCCAATTGTTAAGCCATTCTCCCAACCTTTTTTGGGGCAAAATATAGAAAAAAGAAGAAGAAGAAGAAGAAGAAGAAGAAGAAGAAGAAGAAGAAGAAGAAGAAGAAGAAGAAGAA
>NC_034606.1:5123198-5127235 GCF_900095145.1 Mus pahari | reverse complement strand
TTTTCCCCTTTCTCTTCTCTCTCTTCTCTTCTCCCCTCTCTTCTCTTCGCCCTTTGCCTGTTGGAAGCTTATGCTCTCCCTCTCAAGAGCATTAAAGCGTTGCTGCAGAAGGATCCTGTTTGTGTGCCGCGTCATTTCTTGCTGGCGAGAAGGTAGCGCGGGACAAATACCTGTTCCTTCCTACCCTACTATTTCCTCTACAGCATTAGAAACCAAGTTTCCCATTTTTACCTAGCCCCATCTTGGGTGCCATTTTTAGCTATACGTTTGGGTTATTGTGTCAGATTCTTATATCTCTACCTCCCTTTCACCTTACCCCACCCATATCCCTTCCAACCCATCAACAATAGGTAGGAGAGAAAGAAGGTTAGAGGAGAAGGGGGACATCAACCTTGTTAGACCCAATGATTGGGGCATAGGGTTTCTAGGGGGCAAGTCCAATTTACATTGTCAGTATATCTTTATCCAGCAACAATTAACAAACAGTAATCCAGCAATCCATCAACAGTAGGGGGCGCAACAGCTTGGAGAGAAGCAGCTGTTGCAGCTTCTCAGGACTCTGGCTTTTATATACCCTCTCAAGTGTGCCCAGAATTCCAAAAGTAAACAGTCTTCAAGTGGCAGAACCATGCCCCTGCCAGAGCATGAGGCAAAAAATACCTGCTGTGGACATCTGAATCACTCCTATATCACACACCCGGGATTTAACCAAAAACATATTCAGATAACACAATTGGGTTCTTAGAAAAAACAAAATTCTCACAACAATTTTTGGATTTTGATTTTTGGTTTTTTGAGACCTGGTTTCTCTGTGTAGCCCTGGCTGTCCTAGAACTCACTCTATAGACCAGGCTGGCCTCGAACTCAGAGGTCTGCCTGCCTCTACCTCCCAAGTGGTGGGATTAAAAGTGTGCACCACTGCCACCTGGCTGAGATTGTTTTATTTGTTTTTAGTGTTGTGTACATGTGTGCAGTTAAGTGCTGTAATATCCAAAATAAGCTCAAGACCACCTAGCCCCTTCCCCTCTGAAGGGACTTGCAAAAACATAGTGGTCAAAATGACTAAGTCTACAGCTGCCAAAACAAAATGAGCTTTTCTCTGGAAAATGACCATAAAAAGATAGCAGTTCCCAGAGAAATCCCCCTTACCTGCCCCACACTGAATTCTGAGAAAAAACCCACCACTGCCCTGACCTTGTCGACAGCTGTGACGTTAATAGCTGTGATGTTAATAGCTGACCCATAAGTTCAAAATGTACGACTGCTTTGCTTACCAAATCATAATAATCCACCATGGGGGCAAGCAAAGTGAGTCACTAGGCGAGAGGTAGTTACTATACAAACCAACCAATGCCCGAAAAGGTTACTTGCTACACTAATTAGAGTAAGCCAGCTACCCTGTTGCCCAAATCCGCCCCTTACAAAGGTATAAAAAGTGTGTTCTTCCTTTGTTCTGGGTCTCTCCTCTGGTCTGCATGCTCAGAGGCGGATTCCCAACATGTTGGATAAAAAAAAAATCCTCTTGCGGTTTGCAGCAATGGCGATCTCTGTGGTCTTTGGGCGTGAGGGTCTTTTGACGAACTCCAACAGTACCCCAGCTGTCAGAGGCCATCTTTGTGAGTCTGCTCCCCCTTCTGACTTCTCATGAGTTCTAAGCATTGAACTCAGGTCTTCAAACCTGAGCAGCAAGTGAGCCACCTCGCAGATCCAGGAAAAACAGATTCATCTTTTAAATTGATCAATTTCAAAGCCACATTCAAGGACCATAACAAGACAAGAAATTCTCATGTCTTTTTGATACAAGTTGACTATAGAAGTCAATGAGAATATGAACAGGAGGGTAGAGAATGTAATAGCATATATAATGAAACTTTAAAAAAAAATTTGCAGTGACAGGTCCTTCACATACACACTGAAGGTAGGCAACTCAGGATTCTGAGTTCTACATGTCATAAATCTCAACTCCATGTGGAAATACTTGTCTGTGGCTTTCCCTAGTTCCACTCCTAACTCAGGTACTTCTGCCTTCTACTAAGGGCATCTAGAATTGAATCCCTGGCCCAGGTTATTTTGTGTGATAACAAGTGACAGAGAAGTTGGGAGCAAAAGCAAGTCATCCTTGAGGCTTTGAAGAGAGGACCCAGGTGGAGAACCCAGGTATATCTTTATCATTGTAGAAGATAAGCTCTGAGCAGAAGTACCTTGCTCATTAAACATGTACAGGATGCTCAGCAGCATGACCACTCTGCTCTCACTAGCCATGTCAGGGCTGAAGAGGGGACTCACCATCAGCAGCATGAACAGAGTTCATGAACTTAGCCGCAGAAGAGAGCTCATTCTTCCAGGCAGACAAACACTTTGTCACCCGAGATCAACTCATGACAAAAGACATATAGAACTGCTGGTATAGAGCAGACAAATACAGATTCTTCAAAAGGGATGAGGTAGGTAGGCATGGTGACACATATCTTTAGTCCCAACATTCCTGGAAGCAGAGACAGGTAATTCTCTGTGAGTTCAAGGCCAATCTGGTCAATATGGAAAGACCCTTTCAAAAACAATAACAGGGTGCTGGTGGCACACACCTTTAAGCCCAACACTGGAGAGGCAAAGGGAGGCAGATATCTGAGTTCAAGGACAGCCTACCTAGTCTATAGAGTGAGATCCAGGACTCCACAGAGAAACCCTGTCTCAAAAAAACCAAAAACCAAGACAAAACCAAAAGCCAAATAAAGCAGGGGACAATAAAAAAAAAGAATTTAATTAAAAATTATCTTCATGTACATGCATTTGCTTTTCTATAGATTAAATATAGATTATTCTAAGTAATGTGTGACTTGGTGATCTTTGTGAGCAGATTGATGCTATGTTGTGCTGCCTTCTTCATTCTGTTAAGAAAATAAGTAATAACTCAGAAAATGGTGGTAGTCTGGTCAGCTACACAGAATGTGAGGAAAGCCCCAAGGCCCCATACACTGCAGAATCATTTTGACTTGAAGGACTTAGAGCAGTTGGGCCAGTGAGCACCAGAGTCAATAAAATAAAAACATGTGTTGATTTGCACCTCAGAGCTTCTCCGGGTGGCTTCCAAGATCAATGAGCTGCGAGGCATTTGTGTGTCTGTATTTGCAGGCTGCTAAGCAGCATTCAGAGAGCTGAGAAGGAGACGGTCCTCTGTGGGCTGAACTGTAAAACCAAGTACAAAAGGTTAAAGCATGAATATTCAAAAGTGAATGAGACTCGGACAGGGGGGGGGGGCTGACTATCTAGAGCAAGCACAGAGGGAAACTTAAGCAGTGCCCACCAGGCAGAAAGGTTAGATAACAACCCGTGAATCTTGTCTCTGCCACATAGCCATTCTTAATTTGTGAGAAGTGGGATCCTGCCATCAAATGTGCCAGGAGTTCAGATTCCATCGGTAAGACGGTCTCTAAAGTGAGCTGGGAGTAGCCATGTGTGCCCAACACTGTGAAGCATCCAACGAATGCAGCTCCTCTCGCTTAGCGCAAGCGTTTATAAACGGTCTCCTGCCGACTCCAGCTTCCTGTCAGTGTCTCTACAGGAGAAGATCAAGAGGATTGTGGATGTCATGATGTATTCTCATCTTCATCATATTCATCTTTGACATCGTAAATGAACATTTCTATTCAGCTTAGAATTTGACTTCCAACACAAAGTAACAACTGAGAGGACCCGAGCTACCCATCGAGTCTATGGCATCTGTTTTGCTACTGCATGGAATCTCAGTGGGTATCCTCACTTCCTGATTCTTAGCCAGCACCTTCTTTAGAGTCTCAAAGTACATCAAGCCATGTATGGAATTTGTCCCTGGGTAGTGACTCAGTGCTAACGCATCGGAGCTGTAGTTTTACGTTTAATCCCATTTGCCTGGTTCAGATGAGTGTAATTGACAAACCAGATGTTGGCATTCCTTCTAGGCTCCGCCCAACAGTTACCTAGCAACAGCCAGGTAGGCCGGGCTTGCTATAAAAAGAGCTATTTGTTCCCCCCTTCCTCCTCCTCCTCCTCCTCCTCCT
>NC_034606.1:5119667-5123080 GCF_900095145.1 Mus pahari | reverse complement strand
CTCCCTTCTCACTTCCCCTTTCCATTCCATTCTATACTATACCTGTCATATGGCCCTTACCTCAGGAGGAAGAGATGCCTCAGCCTGGGCCTGCAGAGGTATCCACTTCCATCTCACCATACCTGGCTCTACAACACATATCTTGGTCTTTTTATAAAAGGAAACATTAGGTTTCTATCCATGTTAGACCAGAGGCAACCAGTGGACCATGGATTTGTCTTCTGAGGCCAGTGCACCCTCACATCTTTTCCTGTCTAAGACATGGAATAAAATAAAGTTGACCGATCTAATCTGATTATTTGAGATGGCCTATGTTGTATAGCTATTTCCTCTGAATTTAAACATTCCTTCCTACAGGAAGAAAAGAGGTTCTGGAAGGAGGGTTAGAGAGATGGCTCCACAGTTAAGAGCACTGGCTGCTCTTGCAGGCCACTGAGTTCAATTCCCAGCACCTACATGGTATCTCACAACTGTCTGTAACTCTAGTTCCTGGGGCCATTCACCCTCTTCTGACCTTTGTGGGAACCAGGCACACATGTGATGCACATACATATTACAGGCAGAACCCTCCCACATGCCAAAATAAAATAAATCAATCTAAAACAAACAAACAACCATGCAAGTCTCAGGAAGCTCCTGGAAGTTACAGGAGTCATGAGGCCCCTCCCAGAGGTCATATAAACAATTGCCTAGGGGAGGAGACTTCACATGGCCAAAGGCTGGGAGCCCCAGGATGGCTGGGTTGGCTTTTTTTTTTTTTTGTGCTATAGTTGTCTTTAGGTCATTCATACTCCTGAGAGTCACCACTCACTTATGCTCCCTAAGTCATCCCAATAACTTACAGGTTTGCTAAGGTAAATTTGGGTGGGAGTGTTTCTTTGGCGTGTAATAGCTACCTTTTCCAGGATGAAAAGACAGTTGTTAATGTCTTCCCAGGAAATGTAATGAAATAATCTAGCAACAAAGTTGTGGGATATCTGCCCCAAATAGTGAAATTTGTTTCTGATTGGCTGACCTGGAACTACTGTTTCTGGCACTAATTAGCCATGAAGACTGGAAGCCTGTTGGGGCCATGCCTGTGTTGTGATGACAGATTTCCATGTGTCTTCTGCATGGGAGGAACGTTTGTCTCTTTAATCTTCTACTACAGGAAGTTATAGATCCCAGCTGACCCCAAGTGATCAGAATACTATCACGACCTAAGTGTAACTCTGAAGGAAAGGCCAAACCATCTCATTTTGTTCCATTGGAAATTTATCTGGTCTTTCAAGAGACCACTACTCTCTTTGTTTCATAGACTGTGGTCACGCCCCCACATTGGAAGGTGTAGTTAGTGGAGCAGTGTAGAAAAGTTGCTAATAGTAAAGTGTTTCTGAACACACAATGGCCAAAGGTCAATTCAAAAATCAAACTTATACTATTGGTGCCCTTGCCTTGTGTTAGATCATGTGACAACACAGAACTGCTAGGTCCGAACACACACCCTGAGCACTACCTAGCACCTGTAGTCGCAGCAGGCAAAGCCAATGAATGCTGCCCCACGCCTTGGCTCAGGTTTGTCAGAATGATGGTGTTTACTTACAAACTTCCATACTCTTATCCACACAATGGTTTAGTCACAAAACAGAAAGATATTTCCCTCAGACTTTGGATTGAATTGTGTTAGAATGTTGCACGTTTTAAAATTACTTTTTGAGTGGCTAATTTGAGTTTCATAAAACAAAATTTCTATGTGAATATTGACTTTGGATTAGGAGTGGATTTTAATAATTTCTGAAATGATCGTAAATATGACTTCTGCCATTTTGTTCTACACATTTATGTGAAGTGTCATTCGACAAGTGTAATGCCAAAATATCAATCACCTCTGAAAGATGTTGAAGTTATTCCACATTCTGTAGTATCAAATGTTCAGCCAAGATTTAATTCTTTCAATGAAAAAAATAAAACAAAAAAAAACAAGCAATTCATCTCATCAGCATGCAACTTGCACTCATCTTTAATAAATGGCAAATTTATATGCACACCAAAGACTTGTTTTAAAAAAGACTCTAATTTATTACTGGCAAATGTTTGATTTATATACCTATTTTATATGCCTATATATCCTGGGTTCTGTAAATTTTCTTACATAAGGAAAGGGGTCACAGGAAGAAGAGTTAGAAGCCCTGGTCAGAGATATAGGACTCATGAGTGTCACAGTTAAAAGTCATGCCACTGAGGCCTAGCTGAGGTCCATGAAGCCCAGGCCTAGAACATTCATGTTCTCCACTGGCATCTTCTAGTGGAACTTACCTAAGCCCTTGCCTTCTCAAGGTAAGTATAGGCTTGAGAAACTCAGGCTTACGCTTGCTTTCTTGCTTAGTTAGTTACTTGTAGGTGAATTCAGGACCTTATGAATGCTAAGAATAAACTCTGGCACTGACCTATACTCCTAGCCCTATGTAACTATTTTGTCACTATTTTTTTGTTTTTGTTTTTGTTTTTGTTTTTGTTTTTGTTTTTGTTTTTGTTTTGAGACAGCGTTTCTCTGTATAGCCTTGGCTGTCCTGGAACTCACATTGTAGACCAGGGTGGCCTCGAACTCAGAAATCCACCTGCCTCTGCCTCCTGAGTGCTGGGATTAAAGGTGTGCGCCACCGCACCCGGCTTGTCACTATTTTTAAATGTTATTTAGTAGCAGTAGTTGGGGTGTGTGTGTGTGTTCACAAATGTGTGATGTAGGGTGTGGGACACCCAGGTGTATGGAAGTCAAAGGACAATGTTGTGAAGTCAATTCTCTCTTTCCACTTTTATGTGAATTCTGGGGTCCAAACTGAAATTACCAGGCTCAAACTGCAAATGTCTTTATTCAGTGAGCCATTTCACTGGCCCCTACGATTTATAAAGTAAAATTGGCTGCCTTTTGAAATCTAACAAGTCAGATTTCAGTCTTGTGGGTAAGTCTTTTTGAGGGACTGGTGGCACAGTCTGGTGGTTAGGAGTTCTTGGTCCATAACCAAGAGGACCAAAGTTCAGATCCCAGCACCCACCTAACAAGTGGGACATCCCTGAAAATGCCTGTAGCCCCAGGTAAGAAGGCAGTGGAGAGAGACTGTCCCTGGGGTTTCCTGGTTTCCAGCCTAGCTGGGGGGCTGGGGGGTGCGGGGGCGGGGAGTAAGGCCCAGGTTGAGGGAGATAGCTTGCCTCACAGGCATGTATGGAGAAAGTGATAAAGGGGGGGGGGGCTTCTGGCTGCCATGTGCATGCACAGCTGTATGCATCACATACACACATCAGTAAAAAGAAAGTTTTCTTTTTTTAAGAATTATACTCTCAGCCGGGTGGTGGTGGCGCATGCCTTTAATCCCAGCACTTGGGAGGTAGAGGCAGGCAGATTTCTGAGTTCGAGGCCAGCCTGGTCTACAAAGTGA
>NC_034606.1:5116471-5119652 GCF_900095145.1 Mus pahari | reverse complement strand
GTTTTAAAATCACTGTTGATTCAAATGCAGTTATGATAAATAACATAGAGAGATTCTGTTTATCATTTACACAATTGCTCTCACTGAAAACATGTTGCAAAGTTCACAACCAGGATATTGATGTTGGTAGAGTTGAGACTCAAAATGTTTCCAGGGTGATGAGGGTTTATGGCCTACCTCTCTTCTTTCTTTCCTCCTTGTAAGTATCACAGTTGGCTTTTCATTTGTTTCATTTATCATTTCAAGAATGTTACATCTCTAGCCTTCATGACTGGCTATTTTCACTTAGTGTATCCCTCTGTAGATTCAGACATTTTGTTACAAATATCAAAGTGGTTCTTGCCTGCTGTGGTGGCCCATGCCTTTAGTCTCAGTACTTGGGAGCAGAGGCAGGAAGTTCTCTGTAGGGTTGAGGCCAGCTTGAGCTACACAGTGAGTTCCAGTGAGTGAAAATCTGAGGACATGATGCTCCTACCCATGGGTTGAGAATTTACTGTAGATATGAGAGAGAGCACAACCAGAGGCCTCTGAAAAGGTCCCTACTGAACCTGCCCTGGAGAGGGGGTGCACAAAAGAGGAAGAGGAGAGGAGAGGGCTAGAGAGAACCCAGAAACCCAGAGGCCAAGAGGTCAAGAGGGCAAGAGAGCAAGAGGTCTGTGTAGCCAAAATGGCTGGGTAATATAAAAATCAGAAAAGCTGGGGGAAGGGAAGGGAAACTCAGAATAGCCTGTGTGCCCTCATCCACTTATATATGTTAAATACACACCTCAGCCCCTCATCCTGCCTCTGTGACCTAGCATCCTGGTCACCCAGGGCTACCAAGTGAGACCTTGTCTGAAAAAAAAAAAAAGCAAAACAAAAAAACCACAGCATGGATATATCACAACTTATTCAGCTGTTCATCTATTGGAGAACAGCTGGCTTATTTCAAAATTTGGGCTATTATGAACAAAGTGCCTATAAATATTCATTACAATTTTTCATTAACTACTCTTGAGTTTCTCTGGTGGTAGCCCCTCCCTCCCTTCCCCTTCCCTTCCTCTTCCTCCTCCCCCCTCCCCTGCCCCCACAGGGGAACTGCTTGGACCCTGTGGCATTTGCTATAGCAGACTGCTTTCCAGAGAGGCTTCGTTCTTTTTCATTTGCATCAGTAAGTGTGAGTGACTCAGTCCCTTGCTAGCATTTCGTACCGGCACAGTTTTGGATTAGTCATTTTGAAAGCTGTGCAGCCATAGCTTATTGTGGTTTTAATTTGCATTGTTCATAAATACACATATTTTTGTATCGTTATTTCCATTCATTTACTCTTCTTGGTAAAGTGTCTTTTTATTGGTTTCTCTTTTTTTCTGTTTTTATTTTAAAGATTCATTTTCTTTTTCATTATGTGTATGTGGGGGAGGGGTGCATCGGCTTGTGAGTGAAGCCACCCATGGAGGCCTGAGCTTTCAGATCCTTGGCCAGCTGCACACAGACTTACAGGAGGCTGTGTTGGGAACCAACTTGACTCCTCTGGACCAGCAGTAAGCTCTTTAAACCACTGAACCATCTCTCCAGTCCAGTTTCTTCCTTTAACGTGTGTGTGTGTGTGTGTGTGTGTGTGTGTGTGTGTGTGTGTGTGTTCACCTGTTATGATGAGTATGAGCCCAAATAAATCATCAGAGTATGAGCCCAAATAAACCATCCCTTCAGTTGCTTTTGTCTGGAATTTTATCACAGAAGGAGAAAACTAACCAACATACCCACCAATAACTTGGTAGAGTTACATCTTAAGTAAGTTTCTGATCTATTTTGAGCTAATGCTTGTGCAAAGTCACTATCATATTGAATCAATCTGGCATTTTGCTTGGTTAAAGATATTAAATTCTG
The DNA here is from genome assembly GCF_900095145.1 of Mus pahari. Lineage (NCBI taxonomy): Eukaryota > Metazoa > Chordata > Mammalia > Rodentia > Muridae > Mus > Mus pahari. The sequence continues at coordinate 5,117,786 of NC_034606.1, read as the reverse complement.
AAGTAAAAACTTCTTTTGGTTTTTCGAAACAGGGTTTCTCTGTGTAGCCCTGGCTGTCCTGGAACTCACTCTGTAGACCAGGCTGGCCTCGAACTCAGAAATCTGCCTGCCTCTGCCTCCCAAGTGCTGGGATTAAAGGCGTGTACCACCACTGACCACTGCCCAGCTAGTAAAAACTACTACTACTACTTCTTCTTCTTCTTCTTCTTCTTCTTCTTCTTCTTCTTCTTCTTCTTCTTCTTCTTCTTCTTCTTCTTCTTCTTCTGTTGTTGTTTTTCAAATCAGGGTTTCTCTGGAGCTCACTTTGTAGACCAGGCTGGCCTTGAACTCAGAAATCCGCCTTCCTCTGCCTCCCGAGTGCTGGGATAGTAAAAACTTCTTAAGGGTTTTTGGAAAGTTGTTTGGACAGTGTTTTACTGGGGCAAACACATAAATGTTTTGTTAAAGTGGACTCAGGTGTGAAAGGCTAAGGCAAGACCCCTAAAGGAATGAAGCAGACACAGGAGAAAGGATGTTCTGCTAAAGCAAGCACATGAAAGGACACATGAAGGATTCTTTACTAATGGCACACATATATTGGTCCGCCTTACATTGTGTAATTGAGCTGCATTTGTCAGGACGCCATAGAGAGAAATGCACTAAAAAACTTCTGGTGGTGTGCTGCAGTTTGTTGCTGCTTCTGTGGACTCCGGCTGATTGGGTGCACTGCTGAGGACACGTGATGTTCGGAGGGGATCAACAGGACTCCACTGAGAGACAGAGACAAAGCTTGGCTTGCTAGTACAGCTAGCTGTGCAACACTTGTGGGTCTCTTGTCTTCGCTGATCTTCACTTCCCTGAGAGAGGCACGGCTGAGAACTTCTCCTGGTGTTCCTGTTGGTCTCTCCTGCTGACTCAAGCTGAGGCTGAGGCCTGGCTGTCTCTGCTAGGTCATGCCACTGCTATTGCCAACCAGCCTCTACTGAACTGGAGTGCTGATGTATCCATGAGGTGTTTGTGAGTGGATCAAGCTGCTGCTACCTGCTAACCTGTGAACAGAGCTGCAGATTTCTGGACAACACAGATGGGAGTTGCTCCAAAGAACCTTTCTAAACAGGTACACTTCCCCTGCATTCTTTCTTTATCACTACCTCTGGGAGGTGGTGGGTTATAAGAAAGGTTAAAATGTTTAAGAACCATCTTTAAAAATAAAATTAAAAGCCAGGCGGTGGTGGCAAACACCTTTAATCCCAGCACTTGGGAGGCAGAGGCAGGCTGATTTCTGAGTTCAAGGCCAGCCTGGTCTACAGAGTGAGTTCCAGGACAGCCAGGGCTA
>NC_034606.1:5104980-5116141 GCF_900095145.1 Mus pahari | reverse complement strand
AAAAAAAAAAAAAAAAAAACTTGTTGCATGCATTTGATTGGTTCTGTTTGTAGGTTTAATAATTTAGTAGTTTCCTAGTTGACCTAAACCAATTTCTCTACCATTACCATATAATCTTGGTAAACGTTGCTAAACGTCATTTTTTTTTTATCATTTCGATTTTATTTTGTATTTAGAATAGTAACCTTGGTATTCAGATCAGAATGCACAGCAGGTATCCAGGAATATCTTATTAGGATGTAACAAAGCTAAAAATCCCGCCAGAACCAAACATTGGCGACAGGACAGCTTAACCTGTGTCCTGGTGGGAGACACAATGACTGGAAACTGGCTTCACTCCATACACTGGCCTAGCTCCAGGGTCTTCATGGCTTCCTCCAGCTTCAGCACTCCTCTTTGCTGGCGCAGGCGGTACCTCACAGCCACGGACTAAAACATCCATTTAGCCCGAACCTTGTTGTTTTGAGAGCCATAAATGAAGTTCTTGATAAGTTCTTCGGGAGATTCCAGGTTCTTCACTCAAACATGGCCTGGCTCACCTGCTCAATGCGAGGCATTCAAGATCCCTGTGGGCCAAACAGAGAATTTAGCACCAGCAACTGGACCTGGAATACTTCTGGATCTTTCAGGTCTTTAGGAACTTTCACCCACTGGGGGATGTCTTTACGGGTCACGAGTATTCCCATCATAATTTCTGCCAAGGAACAGACTTCAGAGAAGACTAGATCAAACTTATCCACGATGGCCTTTTTGTTTTTTCAAGATAGGGTTTCTCTATATAGCCCTGGCTGCTGTCCTAGAACTCATTCTGTAGACCGGGCTGGCCTTGAACTCAGAAATCTGCCTGCCTCTGCCTCCCAAGTGCTGGGATTAAAGGCGTGTGCCACCACGCCCAGTTTAACGTCATTTTGAAGTTCCCACCATTTTCTTCTTATTCCATTTTCTATGGATATTTTTGTTACTTTAGAGTACTCCTGCCTACAAAGTCTTTCTGCGGCTATGACAGGAACTGCATGCAGTCTTCATGCCAGCATGGGCAGAAGTAACAGCTTTACTCACAAAAGTCTTTCAGTCGGCATCCCTCTATTCATTTAGATCTTCCAGTTCTTTCATGAGTAGTTTTTCATTCAAGTGCTGTACATGTTTGGGTAGTTAAACCAACAAATCTCAATTGTGAGCAATTATAAAATGCTATTTTGCTGTTTTGTCCTATTGACAGCTTGAATAAAGACTCTTCCTGGTGGTCTCTTTGCAGGTTTTGAGATCTGGGCACAACAGAATCTCAAATGGCAGAGAGGCACTTAAAGAAATGTTCAGCATCCTTAGTCATCAGCGAAATGCAAATCAAAACAACCTGAGAATCCACCCTACACCAATCAGTATGGCGAAGATCAAAAACTCAGGTGACAACACATGCTGGTGAGAATATGGAGAAAGAGGAACACTCCTCCATTGCTGGTGGGATTGCAAGCTGGTATAATCACTCTGGTAATCAATCTAGAGGTTTCTCAGAAAATTGGAAATAATTCTTCCTGAAGGCCCAGCTATATTATTACTGGGCATATACCCAAACGATGCCAGAAAGATAAAGAAAATGTGGTTCATTGACACAATGGAATACTATTCAGCTACTAAGAATGAGGACATCATGAGTTTTGCAGGCAAATGGATGAAATCAGAAAATATCTTGAGTGAGGTTATAAAACCCCCAAAGACATGCATGGTATATACTCACTGATATGTGGATATTAGCCAAAAAGTACAGAATACTCATGATACAACCCACAGACCGTAAGAAGTGTAACAAGAAGAAAGGCCCAAGTGAGAATCCTTCAATCCCACTTAGAAAGGGAAAAAGAAAGGGAAAAAATCACAGGAAGCAGAGGAAAGGAGGGACCCGAGTGGGAGAGGGGAGGGGAAAGTGGGGAGGTTCAGGTTTTCGGGGAGATGGGAGATAAGCCTAGAGGGCTAGGAGAATGAATGGAAATATGCAGCTGCTAGGGGTGGGGAGTAGGGGAAATCTCTAGAAAGTCCTTGAGTCCTGGGATGTAAGAGGCTCCCAGGATTCAGGGGGGTGAACTTAGCTGAAATGTCCAACAGCTGGGAAATGGAATTTGAAGAGACCACCTCCAGTAGATAGACATGGCTCCCAGTAGAGGGATGGGTCACCCATCTACCTTCAAAATTTTTGACCCAGAATTGTTCCTGTCTAAAAGAAATGCAGGGCCAAAAATGAAGCAGACTGAAGAGTTGACCCGCCCAACTCAAGATCCATCCCATGGGTGGGACCCAGCTCTGACACTATGACTGATGCCATGTTGTGCTTACAGACAAGCGCCTAGCATGGCTGTCTTCTGACAGGCTCTACCAGCAGCTGACTGAGACAATTGCAGATACTTACAGCCAAGCATTGGACTGAGGTCTCTGAACCCTATGGAAGAGTTAGGGGAAGGACTGAAGGAGCTGAAGGAGATGGCAACTGGATAGGAAGACCAGCAGAGTCAACTAACAAGTGGGGAGCTCCCAGAGACTAAGCCACCAACCAAAGAGCATACATGGGCTGGCCCATGTACCAGAGGACTGCCTTGTCTGGCCTCAGAGAGGATGTGCCTAATCCTGTAGAGACTTAATGCCCAAGGGAAGGGAGATGGATGGGGGGATGCACCCTCTCAGAGGCAAAGGGGAGAGATATGGGGTGAAGAACTCTAAGGGGGGGGACTGGGAGTGGGGCAGCATTTGGAATGTAAATAAATAAAATTAATTTTAAAATGCTATTTTTAAAATTTGGTATTCATTAATCCATTGCTTTTTAGATTTATTTTTATTATTTTTAATTCTGTATATGTGCATGTATGTGAGTGTGGATACCCTCAGAAGCCAGAGGTGTTGCAGCCTCTGGAGCTGGAATTACAGGCTGTTGTGAACTACCTGACATGGGTGGGTGCTGGGAGCTATGCTGAGGTTCTCTGCATGTTCACAATAGGTGACACGACTCTCCAGCCCCCTTTCCATGCGCAAACCTTAGTGAATTATTTGTAGACTTGTTTCCCTCGTGGATTGGCTTTGGTAGATTCCTCAAGGTTTACATAGAAGTCACTTCATGCACAACAAATAGGGGTAGTTTTGTTTGTCTCTTTCAATGCTTACCTTTTATTTCCTTTTCTAGCCTCTGCATGGTCTAGAATGTCAACCATTTGTTTAATAAGTAAATGCAGGCATCCTGGTCTTATTGCTTTTGAAGCAATGTGGATTTTTCATTTGTTTGTTTCTTTCTTTCTTTGGTTTTGTTGTTAAGGGTCCTGTGTAGCCCAGGCTGGCTTCAAACTTACTATGTAGTTGAGGATGACTTTGAACTCCCGATCACCCTGCCTCTGCTTCCCAAGTGCTGGAGTTCAGATAGGAACCACAATTCTGGCATCACATGAGGTTTGACTCATGGATGTACTCACATGTGAATTTTATTCCTCTGTATCTATTACATTAATTTCATTTTTTTAAATATGTAGGCATCTCATGATGTTATCCAAGTGGGCCTCAAACTTCTGGATTTAAGCAATCTTCTGCCTCAGACTTGTGAGAAGCTAGAACTACTTGACCCACTTTCGGTTGATTTCTTAATAATTTATAACCAACCTTGAATTCCTGGTATAAACCTACTTGCATGTTTATATGTTGCAGAACACATTACCGCTATAGTAGGAGCCTCTGTGGTTACCCACAGTATCCCTCACAGAATCAGGCCTGTGGATACCCCCCTAGAGGAGCGGGAGTCAGTAGACCTATACCCGAGAGTGCAGCCCTCACTACCTACCATCTGTGTCCATCCCTTACCTGTAGATGACTATGCCTGCCTCTACAGAAGATGGCACTGTTACTGAAGAGGGAACTCCATGTATGTTGCTATGCAGAATTCACCACCCATGCCAGTGGGAGACTTTCTAAATGATGTGGCTATTTTGAGGTCACCCACACTCTTGAAAGTGACCCCCCTCTCTGGAGCTCTCCTGAGCCCAGATACACTAAGATACACCTGAGTGGAACTGTTCTTGTGGTCTGTGGCCAGAGCTATGTCCGAGGTGAATAGGTTAGTTCTCCACTGCAGGTTGTTGACTCAAAGACCCACTAACAAAACTCAATATTTCACACATCCCAATATTTGAAAAATAGCTTAAGCCAACAATTACTTAGTCATTTAGAAATCCTCCAGCTGGGCTGGAGAGATGGCTCAGCGGGTAAGAGCACTGACAGCTCTTTTGAAGATCTTGAGTTCAAATCCCAGCAACCACATGGTGGCTCACAACCATCTGTAATGAGATCTGACGCCCTCTTCTGGTGTGTCTGAAGACAGCTAGAATATACGTACATATAATAAATAAATAAATCTTGGGACAGGAGTGAGCAGGGCTAGAGTGAGAAAGAAAGAAAAAGAAAGAAAGAAAGAAAGAAAGAAAGAAAGAAAGAAAGAAAGAAAGAAAGAAAGAAAGAAAGAAAATCCTCCAGCCACCTCACCTATTCCATGGAGCTTCATTAAGCCATGGCTGCGACATTGATATGATATCTTCTGAACGGTTAGCCACTTACGGCCACTGAGTTTTCTGACTCGGAAAGCCCTGTTTGCGGCTGGAAAGCGTCCGATTCTTTGGGTACTGCCTTAGTTGGGGTTTTACTGCTGTGATCAGACCCCATTACCAAGGCAATTCTTCTCTTTTTTTTTTTTGTTTTATTTTTTTATTAGATATTTTCTTTATTTACATTTCAAATGTTATCCCAAAAGTTCCCTATACCCACCCCCCCCACGCCAAGGCAACTCTTAAAGGAACAACATTTAATTGGGGCTGGCTTACAAGCTTTCAGTACACTATCATCAAGGCGGGAACATGGCAGCATTCAGGCAGGCATGGTGCAGGAGGAGCTGAGAGTTCTACATCTTCATCTGAAGGCTGCTGGTGGAAGACTCACTTCCAGGCATTTAGGATAGGGTCTTAAAGCCCACACCCACAGTGACACACCTACTCCAACGAGGCCACACCTCTAAATAGTGCCACTCTATTGTCCAAGCACATTAAACTCGTGACAGGTGCCCTCTTGTCCTTCAGCTCTTCTGGAAGTGGCTCCCTCATAAACCTCTGTGTTGTCCCGTGCTCTAAGTTATTGTGTCATCTGCTTCACATCCCCTACAGGTCTCAGGATAGTATCAGTTTCATGGAAGAACTGACAAATATTCTGTTTCTAGAAGAGATCATATACACAGATACCAGTTTTCCTTTGGAAGATCTGTTATTTAAAATTCAATTATTAGCCAAGAGGTAGCGGCACAGACTTTTAATCCCAGCACCTAGGCGGCAGAGGCAGGCAGACCCGGGGAGTTCAAGACCAGCCTGGTCTACAGAACAAATTCTAGGATAGCAAGGGCTGCATAGAGAAATCCTGTCTTGAAAAACCACCACCATCACCACCACCACCACCAAAACCTAAATTTAATTCTCTTAGTTATAAAGACCACTCAAATTATCTATTTCACACTAGGTGTGCTGGAGTTTTTGCGTTTTGTTTTTATGAACCTGATACAAAGCTAGGGTTCATCTCGGAAGACAGAATCTCATCTGAGAAAATGCCTCTGCCTACCTTACTGGCTTGAAAGGAAGCCTGCAAGACTTGTTCTCGGTCGATGACGGATGTGGGAGGGCCTGCCCACTGTGGGTGGGGCCACCCCGGGCTTGTATAAGAAAACAGGCTGAGCAAGCCAATAAGCGGCATTCTTCCACGGTCTCTGCTGGAGATCCTTCCTCTGCTTCCCTCAGTGACAGACTGTGCTGGGGACTTCAAAGCCAAACGAACCCTATCCCCCTCACGTTGCTTTGGTCATGGTCTTTATCACAGTAATAGACACGCAGGGCACCAGCTAAAAGAGCTTGGTTTCTGCTTTTAAAACATGCCTATGGCCAACCATGGTAGTTTACACCTTTCATCCCAGGCAGAGGCAGGCGGATCTCAGGGTTCAAGTGCAGCCTGGTCCACATAATGAGTTCCAGGAGAGCCAGGGCTATGTAGAGAGACTCTGCCTCAAAACAAACAAACAATAAAGAATCCCATTTTATCTCACTGTAATTTTTTTTTAGTAGTGTAATCTTTTGTAGTAATCTTTAGGGCTTATTTCACTGGGGGTGGGGGTGGGGGTGAGGGTGGGGGATGTTGTGGATAGCCCTGGGGCTAATTATATTTGAGTGGTTTCGAACAAGGAATGAGTCAACACTCAGGTGATTTCCTGTAAACCTGATTCACACTTTAGTTTGTAAAATAAAGGAGAGCTGATGATTGGGCAGATAGAAGGGCAGGTGGAGCAGAAAGTGGGGAAGAGAAGAAGGAGAAAATGGAAGAGGGAGAGGACGCAGAGGAGGAGGAAGACAAAGAAAAGCAGAGCAGAAGTACATGGCCTGGAGAAACTGCAAGTTCTAAGGGGTCTCACAAGCTGTGGAAGATGGAAGTTTAGCGGTAGAGCTGCCCAATCTAGGTGCACAGCTTGTAATCATATTAACTGTGTTGTGTTTTCCTTGCCAGGGCATATTTGGGATGGGGATTTACTGCTATAGGCTTGTACACTAGGCATATCTGTTCTACCTCTGACCTATACTTAACAGCTTGCATTACATGTTTGATGTGTGTTCAGTGGACAGCTATCTCCCTGCATTATTCCTCATAGCTAATTCTTTGTGATTTATCCGTCTTACTACTTATCTCTGCATTGCAATGATCTTTTTATAGGAAGATCTGTTTCATTACGTTTGCCTTTATTGCAGTTTTCTCAATGATTTTTCACTCTTTATTGCTTTTTTCTTTGGCCTTTTCTAGGTTAGGTGAGAATTTTCCCTTTTTTTTTTTTTTTTTTTTTTTTTCAGTACTAAAAAACAAACCTAGGATCTTGCACTTGCTATGCAAGTCCTGTTCCATTGTGTGTTACCCCAGGCCCTTCTTAGTCTGCTGTCAAGAACAGAAGTAGGACCTTCTGTATACAGCCCACGTGGCTTCCACTGGGCAACACAGGGCATGGGTTAGCCTGGTTGCTGCTGGGCATAGGCAAAGTCCTACTCTGACACCACCCGAGTGGGCAAAAAGTGTCTCATTATGGGGGTGGATAACGTGGAAGCCTGGGCCGCCTGTGTGGTCTCTGCTGCTGGTAGGGATGGAATTCTCAGGTCCCAATATGGCCTGGTTTACAGCATCCTGAGTGGTTTTATATTCACACTGTACACTCAGCACTTGCTTCACAGCCCAGGAAGGGTAGGCGTCCAGGCTCCCATTCAGCCTTTTCTAACAGTGGTGGAATGGGGGCCACAGCTTCTCTGTGGTATTTGGCTACAGTTAGAGCCATTTTTTCAACGGAAAGTGTTCTGTTCTGGCTTAGCTGCCCCTTTTCAGGGCCCTGGCTGGCGAGGGAAGGCTTTGTTGGAACCTTTTTCTCTTCTTAGCCTGTTGGCATTTCGAAGCTGCTGACTTATTCCCTTCCAAACCCAAGATATATTAGGCAAAGAAAAACCAAAACCCACTGGGAACTCGCTACCATGCTGTTCCTTGGGTCACCATGTCCCTAGGTGATCTGTCTTCTCTCCATGGCCAGAATGTTGGACGTTGCCGGTTCTGTTGTTGGTCTTTGCCATGCTAGGGGTCAAAGCCAGGGCCTCAAACTCAGCTCCTGCCTCATTATGTTTGTCTCTATATAACACTCTTAGGTCTTAGTTGTACTTAGTACGGGAGATAGCTTGAAGTTATTGATCATCTAGCTATTTGTTCTGTGTGCAAATGTGCATGCGCACACGGATGTCAGAGTTATGTCTCTCCCTACTTCATTTTGGAGGCACAGTCTCTTGTTATTTGGACTGAGGCAGTGTGTGTATGCTTCTAGCTGACTCTCCTCTCTCTTCCTCTGACTCCAAGAGAAGTTCTAAGGTGTGAACTTAGATAATGGGTTCCACACTTTGATCTCAGGCCAACTCATCAGGCCTGTAGGGCAAGTATGTTCATCCACTGAGTCATCTCACCAGCCCAGCTTCTCTATTTCCTGTCCTTCCATCCTTGACATATGGCTTTCATGACACACTTCAGAGAGATACATCATACCCATACAGTAAGGTGACAATACCTAAATATGAACACCCTTTCCCACCATCTTGAACTGAGTCTCAGTGCCACAGTTTGTTGCAAGGAAGGCTAAAGAGGGCAATGTTTACTCTGAGTGGCCATGTTGTGCTATTGCTGAAATAGAAGAGGGCAGTAAAAGATGGTAGACAATCCTGTGTTGGAGTACATACATATGTGCTGACTCTGGGTTCAAACCCTACAGTGGGGAGAAGGAGAATCAGTATGAGGGGCCACCAGAGTTCTATATTCATCTTCACGGCACCAAAGCTCTATCTAGATTCACCTTCATGGCACCAGAGCTCTAGATTCACCTTCATGGCACCAGAGCTCTAGATTCATCTTCATGGCACCAGAGCTCTAGATTCACCTCACGGCACCAGAGTTCTAGATTCATCTTTACAGCATCAGAGCTCCAGATTCATCTTCACAGCACCAGAGCTCTAGATTTGTCTTCACGGCACCAGCAGTAAACTGAGGGGCTTTCCACTGAGGAGCAATATCTGTTTCAAGAGGAGGGGTCAAACAAGTGATGGTGGCACACACCTGTAATCCCAGCTTGGGAGGCTTAGGCATGAGGGTTGGTTTAGGACTATCGATGTACTGTCATAATCCCAGTATTAGAATTTTAGAGGAGGTAGGTGGGTCAGAAGTTCAAGGTCATTCTCAGCTACATATATAGCATACTGTAGCTAGCCTGGGCTACGTGAGACTATCTCAAGACCAAAACCAAAATTGAACAGCTACGTTGTTCATGGAAGGCTATGTTGGGAGGACTGTCCTGTGCTTAAGATCAGCTTATTTGTTCCCTCCTTCTGTCTCTGTCTCTCTCTCTGTCTCTCTCTCTCTCTCTCTCGTGTGTGTGTGTATGTGTGTGTGTGTGTGTGTGTGTGTGTGTGTGTGATTGGAAGGGGTAGATGAAAAGCCCCCAAGGCTTTGAATGCAGAAACCTAGCTAAAACAAAACAAGTTTGTAACCATTGCCTGTCTTCTCAAATGTATTCCAGTTGTGGCCAAGGATGCTAATGTTTGGTGAATACCGTGCCAGTGGGTAGATCCAAGGACTACAGAGCACTAGGATAGCCTGCTTCTCCCAGAACTGCTACCCGATGAGATGTGTGACTGCCTCAAGAACTTCAAACTTCTTATTGGCCAGAGACAGCTGTGTCTTGTTTCTCCTCCAAATTCCGAGTACTTAATGTAGCAACACCAGGTCCCACTGCTGACAGTAATGCTCTAGAAGGCTGAGCCAGTGAGCATGTCTTGGGCAGGCCTTGCCCTTTCCCCATTCCCTCTGCCTTGCTAAACTGTTATATCACATCCCCAAAGGTAGCCACCAAGTTCTATTCCTTTGTCCACTTCCTCCTCCTGAGGCTGACTACCAAGGTCCACCTATCAGAGTATTGAAGCACGGCAATCAAAAATCCCCTTTTGGTTCACCTAATTAACATGCACAATTAAAATTAAACCTCATCCTAACATGGGGTTACCCCTTTTACCTTTACAAACTGCCATTTGCCTATGGGCCACATCTGACTCCTCTCTATCTAGAGGCTGTCCTTTGTCCCTCCAAGGCAAACGTCCCTTCTCTCTCTCTCCCTTGTTCCTTTCCCTTCTCCCTTGTCCCCTCTCCTATCCTTCTCGTCTCTTCCCTGCCCTTTGTCCCTGTGGGGCACATGATCTCTTTGTGCTGATAACCTGGTCTTGGTGAATCTTGTGCTGACTCTGGTCCTCTCAAACAGCATGTACAAAGTCTCATCAGAAGACCACCACAGCTGATGTAGATCCTGCATTAAATGAAACACTAGTGTCTGGAACTTGGAACCTGTATCGATGCAAGGAGAATGAATGGCCAGTATGCCATTCCTGGGAACCTAGGCTCGCTCTTGCTTGTGTACTGGGAGGCTACATTAAAATTGTCCTTTTACAGGTAAAACCATGTGGGGAACCATCTTCTGTCCACAAACTTTATTGTCATCTGTGGTGGTTTGAATATGCTTGGCCCATGGGAAGTAGCACTATGAGGAGGTGTGGTCTTGGAGTTGGTGTGGCCTCGTTGGAGGAAGTTTGTCACTGTTTAGGTGGGCTTTGAGGTCCTATATTCAAGCTCCACCCAGTGTCGATGAGAGACCCTTCTCCTGGCTGCCTGTGGGAAGAGAGTCTCACCTGCTGCCATCGATCAAGATGTAGAACTCTTAGCTCCTCCAGCACCATGTCTGCCTGCCTGCTGTCATGCTTTGCAACATGATGATAATGGGCTAAACCCCTGAACCTTCGTCATGGTGTCTTTTCACAGAATAAAATCCTAACTAAGACACTGTTCAAAGGACAGCATGTGACTTTGGACCTGTCTTTAAAACCACATGTGAGATTATGAGCTATGTGGTAGCAGCTCAATTGTGTGTGTGGTTTTAGACCGATACAAATGCTACTGTGAAGGTCTCCCACACTCCAGAAGATGTTAAAATCACAGAATAGAATGAGTATTAAAGTCCATGTCATTAGAAGCAAGAAAAGTTGATGTCTGGGATAGTCTGAAGTTACAGACAGCTAAAGGAATAGAAGTTGGTCTCAGATGAAGTCTTCTGACGGGCCAGTTGGTTTTTCTGTACCAAGCTGTAGGCGAATCCTATACACGCTGGCCATCACTAAAGAGTCCTTCCCACTGTTAACACCATACCTCAAAGCTCCAGTCCTATGATAGTAATGTCTTTATATATGGAAGCAATTTTGCATAATAAAGATTTTTTTCAATAGATTAATCAAGCAAGTCATTCTCTCATTGAATGTGCTTCAATAGTATGTAAGTGGGAAGTGTTTAGTCATTGTGTAGTGAATATGCCTTACAAATGCTTTCTGGTGTCCCGCGCCAACCGTCTCGCCAGCAAGAACGACGCGGCACACAAACAGGATCCTTCTGTAGCAAAGCTTTTATACTCTTGAGAGGGAGAGCACAAGCTTCCAAAAACGGAGACCCCGAGCAACAGAACTGCCTCCCTTATATAGGAGCTCTACTCCGCCTCGGACGT
>NC_034606.1:5076074-5104760 GCF_900095145.1 Mus pahari | reverse complement strand
TGGCCTGGCTTACGCATGCGCAACATAGTATCACTCCCAGCAACGGCTGTAACGGCGATGTGAGGCGGCGTTCCACATTCTGGAAGTCTCTTCTCATCAGGAAGCCAAATGGTGGTGGCACACATATTTAATCTGAGCATACAGGTGACAGAGGCAGGTGGATCTCTGAGTTCGAGGCCAGCCTGGTCTACAGAGTGAGTTCCAGGACAGCCAGAGCTACACAAAGAAACCCTGTCTCAAAAACCCAAACCAAACCAAACCAAATCAAACCATCAGGAATGAGTAGAGTGGCATCTTATATGTCTTAGGTTGTCATTTAAAAGTGTCCTTAATGCTAAACTGGTAAAGAGCAAAGAATCCTATGATCATCATTCATTACAAAACAAAAGAGACCAAAATTCCTCAGTCACTGACTGACCTCACAGGCGGGGCTATGGGCTAGCCGTGGGAGACAGTGAGGTGGGGGCTTTATGGGTATTACCACCCAAAGATTTCAGAACCACAGTCTAGGTTCTTACTCGGATCCTGAGAGCTGGAAGGTAATTTCCAGTTATGTCAGAACATTTCTCTAGTCATGGACTATGCCAAGAATGTACTGAAAAGAATGGAGATCTCTTTCAGAAGACACACAGAAACACACACACACCTTTCCACATACTTGGTTTTACCGTCTCGGAGATGGCTTTTGTTACCGAAGAAGAATCACCTGTCGCTCTTTCTCACTCTCCCTTCCCCCCACCTCTCTCTGAAAAAAGCTTTGCTCCTGTTGCCTGCACTGCTAACTCCTGGGCTCCGGCAACATTCTCCATCTCCAGAACGGCTGGGGTTGCAGACACAAGCTGCTGCCGGCTAAAATAATGCTTCCCGAATTGTTTCTCTCCCCTTTTTTTTTTTTTAAAGCAAGCAAAATTTAGTGACTTTTTGAAAACTCATATAAGTAAAAAAATGTTCATTTAAAATAAATAAATGTTGTGTAGAAACAAAATGGAGTAGAAAGTAAGGTTTAAGTCTACCTAAAAATAATTTCAACAGAGCCAGGCAAAATGGTACACATTTTGTAATCTCAGCATTTGGGAGGCTGCCAGGAGGATCCTGAGTTTGTGATTAGCATCAGCTAGACAGTGAGGCTCTGTCTCCAAAGACATAAGTAAATGAGCAGGATAAACATTTCCATTAGCAGACAGTAGACTCTGGCTTGGGCTTAGGTGGAGAAGGAGGTTGGAGTCACCAAGGCTCTGCTGGCACATGAGATCAGCATTTCTATGGGCAGCTGAGAAAGGGCTTGGGTCTTTACAGCTCTTCAAGTTGAATTCCAGTTGCTAAGCTGTTCCCAAGCCTGTGAGGTCAACTCTGGCAAGATCTCCCTTTGTCAAGGGAGAATCGCTTCCCTCCGCAGGCTGAGAGATGGAGTAATACATAAAAGGATTCTCTGGGTGGTTACAGCTTCATCACTAGAGAGATTCAGAAAGCTTCCTGGGGACACTCAGTCCCAGCCAGTCATGCATTTGTAGGAAGATCCTGCCAAAACAGCATGCAGGGTTTTCCCCTCCAGCTAACCTCTGGTGGTGACTCAAAGACCTTGAACACAGACACAAGCTTCTGCCTCCACAGTGATCTTCTCTGAGGGAACAGCCTTGACTTTTCTATTTCTCTTAAACCCTCAGCTAACTTCTCAGCTTCTCTCAGTCTGCATGGTTGACAATGTTCTGCTGCTGGGACCAGTGGTAAATCTCAGCAGGGCACGATGTGCTGAGCAAATACTAAGATCCTGGGTGCAAATGCTAAGATACTTAGCATTTCAACAAAGGAACATAACAGTAAAAGTGAGGGCTGGAGAGATGGCTCGGCGGTGAAGAGCACTGGCTGTTCTTCCAGAGGTCCTGAGTTCAAATCCCAGCAACCACATGGTGGCTCATAACCATCTGTTATGGAGATCTGATGCCCTCTTCTGGTGTGTCTGAAGACAGTTACAGTGTACTCACATAAAATAAATAAACCTAAAAAAAAAACCAAACAATAGAAGTGAAAAGAATTAATCTTTGTTCCACACCCCCCCACCCCCAAAGACAGTGAGCGTTATTCTTCCTCGGTCTATCTATATGGTCCTTTCTATGCAAGTTTGCTTGGCCAGGAGTTTTCTGTACTTTAATGAAGTTATATTCATTCATTCATTCATTCATTCATTCATTCATTCATATTCCTTCCCTCTTTCTTGTTTATGGTGTGTTTGTGCATGTGTGGGGGCATGCAGTTGTGGGAGGCCAAGACATCGAGTGTCCTGCTCCATCACCCTCCACCATGTTCCTTTGAGACAAGGTCTCTGAATTTGAAGCTAATCTGGTGGTCAGTAAATGCAGTGATTGTGTGTGTGTGTGTGTGTGTGTGTGTGTGTGTGTGTGCGCGCGTGTGTGTACCCAGTGATGGCTGGAATTAAGTCATGATCCAGTCAGGTCCCCAGGTTTACACAGAAAGCCTCCTATCTACTGAGGCATCTCTTCAACTCATACACACACACACACACACACACACACACACACGCATTCATACACACACAGAGTAAATAAATATTACATGTAGGAAACCACATGAAGCTGCTGGTGGTGGCACATGCCTTTCATCCTAGCACTGGGGAGGCAGAAGCAGGCAAATCTCTGTGAGTTCCAGGCCAGCCTTGTCTATAGAGCAAGTTCAAAGACAGCTAGGGCTACAGAAAGAAACCCTGTCTCAAAAAACAAAAAGCAAAACCAAAAACAACAAAAAAGATACAAGCCCATTTAAGGTGGGTGTTTTTCCTGTGTGTTGGTGTGTGTACCATATGCATGTAGTGCCCTCAGAAGCAAGAAGAGGCTACTAGATTTCCTGGAACTGGAACGATAGGTGGTTGTGAGCCTCCACGTGGGTTCTGGGAAAGGAACTCCCCAACCCTCCCCTCTGTTTCTGAAACATGGCTTCAGTGTATAGCCCAGGTTGGCTTGTAACTCATTTGTCTAGCCCAGGTTGACCTCAAACTCACAGTTCTCCCACTTTTTTGGGGATGGGGGGAGCTAAGATTGAGTCAGGGCCTTGGCTATGCTGAGCTATACAAACCCCCAGCCCTTTCCAATCGCACGTAGGAATGCAATTACAACTCGAGGGATGAAAATTTGGTCCCATACACTTTCTTTCAACGTTTTCCAATTTAGGAAACAAAAGCAAAAATTTAAAATCATCCAATATATTTTATTTAGTTCTCATCAGTGGTAATTAACTTTGCAAATCTTAAAATGGCAGCAATGACAATTGTATATTGTCCTAAGTACAGACTTAATTATCACACAGTAAAGTTAAGGCAAGCAGAAAGTCAAGTTTAGAAATTTAACCAGGAAACTTCTCCACTCACAAGTCCATGAGTGATTAAGGAGCTTATTGTAGGGGCTGGCGAGATGGCTCAGTGGTTAAGAGCACTAGCTGCTCTTGCAGAGTACCTGGGTGTGGCTCCCAGCACCTACATGGCAGCTCACAACAACCTGCAATTCCAGCTCCAGGTGATCTAACGCTCTCTTCTGATACATGCAGGAAAAACATACATACACATAAATTAAAGTTAATTTTAAAAAAGAGAAAAAGAGAATCAAGTGCTACACAGCCTTCCGCAGTCTTTAGATATGATAACCAATAATATAACCAAAATAATATATTAAACCTGATTTAACATAATATTAAACCAATTACAAGATCAATAGATAGAATATTTATTTTTTTCTTTCTTTCTTTTTTGAGACAGGGTTTCTCTGTGTAGCCCTGGCTGTCCTGGAATTCACTCTGTAGACCAGGCTGGCATTGAACTCAGAAATCCACCTGCCTCTGCTTCCCAAGTGCTGGGATTAAAGGCATGTGCCACCACTACCTGGCAATAGAATATTTCTTTCTCTCTCTCTCTCTCTCTCTCTCTCTCTCTCTCTCTCTCTCTCNCACACACACACACACACACACATACACACACACACACACACACACACACAAGATCTGAGGCTGGCCTTGAACTCTTTTTTAAAATATATTTATTTGTTTGTGGGGTGGGGAGGCAGGACGCAGGTTTGGCAGGGAGTCTTTGCCTACTGAGCCATTTTACCCTCCCCCTCAAGTGCTGGGATTACAGGCTTGCACCACCACATCTAGCTCATTTCAATTGTCTTTATAGCCTCAAATTCTTTAATGGTTAGGAGAACAAGGGAACACAAGGAATTGAAAGTTTTTCGAAAACTGTGATGTTCTTCTGGCTCCTTCTAGACTTGGTGTGACTTGTAGAGAGGTCGCCTGGGGAAGCAATCTTAGCTTTTCTTACACGTGTCTGCAGCTGGCAACTTGCCACTCCTGTTAATGAGCAGGATCAGAGGCATGGGCCTGTGTACTGTTCCTCTTCACTTGTTCTTCTTCTTTTTTTTTTTTTTCCCAGACACAGTATTAACCCTGGGTTGTGTCTGGAGCTGTGCCTCCAGGGAAAAGCACACGTGGCTGAGAGGTCCTACATCGAGTACCTAGCATCTCCAATATACAAGAGGCTCTGGTGCTTGGGAGGCTGCAGCAAAGGATTTCTTGACCTGGGAGTTCAAGGTCAGCCTAAGCAACCCTGTCTCAGAAAAACAAAGCAAAAGAGAAGTGGATGCTTCTCTTTCCTTTCCTTGGCTTGACTAAGCAGCTGTACATCTTTTTCACATTGTCAGTCTTCTTGAAAACCAGCAATGAATTTGCTAATGAGAGTGATCTTGGGGGCTGCAGAGATGGCTCACCAGTTAAGAGCATTGGCTGCTTTAGGCTGCTCTTCTAGAGGACTCAGGTTCAATTCCCAGCACCTACATAGTGGCTAACAACTGTAATCTCAATTCAAAGAGATCCAATGCCCTGTACATACATACATAGACATACATTCAGGAAAAACAGTCAAACACATAAAAAAAGAATGATATTATTCTGACATCCCATAACTATCCTGTTTTTATCATGTTAATGACTATGAATTTATATTTTATAAATCAACTGGAGGACATTTAAGACACTTTTGTGTATAGGCACAGACATACAATTAAATCCTAGTACTTGAGATGTGGAGGCAGTAGGATCAAGAGTTCAAGGCCAGCCTTGACTGTGTGAAAACTTAGCTCAAGACAAAGAAACCACTTTTATATATAGATGAAATAAAACAAAAAACAGTTCTCCCTTCCAAGAAAAATGAAATACTTTAATCTATGAATGTCAGGCATGTTCTGTTCGTTTTTCTGGATAATCTCTTGGGAAACAGTATTACTACACGAATTGATAATTGCCCTTAAATTGCAATGCTTCTACATATATTCACCTGTTTTATGCTTTCTGCAAACATCCAACACTTCCTAAAACATTCGCTGGTTGGGGTTTGGTTGCTGCAGATCCAAGCCACTGCCTTGTACATGCTAGGCAGACATCCTGCCGCTAAGCTACAACCCTCGGCCCTGATTTGTTTTTCCAGTGTAGCTCAGCCTTGCCGTCTTACGGTTTCTATGCTGCGATGAAACACTGGGGGCAGTGGACAGTGCTAACAGACAGAAAACCTCGTAAAGTCGTGTGGATTCAGGAACCCTGACAATTCTCATAATTGAGAATGGTAGGTGTTTAAATCTACTCCCAACCAGTGTCCTGTCCTAGAACATGTGACCACAGCACCCCATGGAGAGGACTGTGACAAGAAGTCTCTTAGAGACAACACCTGAAGTCCTTCTACATGTAGATGAGGCATTCCTAACATCTAAGACCAAGCCAATAGAAAGTATCTGCCTTTAGATTCTAACCCAGCCCAGAATGCTTATAAGATCCTATCCACAAGGAATAAAGTACATGAGTTAGTTCACCAAAGACTGTCTGAGAGTGTCTGTCTTATGTCTTATGGAGCTGAAACAGTCCAGCAAAGAGTATTCTCTGCAGAAGCTTTCATCACTGAGAGTACTGGAGCCACTTCCTCAGGTGGCCCTGACCTTCCAGTTGCCTGCTGCATCCGCCACCAGGGGCAGCGGTGGCAGAGGAAGGGGCCTGGCAGCCTACCTTGATCCAGCTTCCTCTCAGAGAGCTTTGGCTGCTCTGGCTGGGCCAGAACCCTGCAGATCCCCTCAGACAGCGCCTAGTATGCAGACTTGCAAAACAACAGCACCAAAAGGCAACTTGAGGAGGAAAGGGTTTATCTGGTTTATACTTCCATATCACTGCTCATCAAGTAAGGAAGTCAGGACAGGAACCCAAGCAGGGTAAGAACCTGGAGGCAGGAGCTGATGCCGAGGCCATGGAGGAGGGCTGCTTACTGGCTTGCTGCACATGGCTTGCTCGGCCTGCTTTCGTAGAGAACCCAGGACCACCAGTATAGGGATGACACCACCCACAATGGACTGGGCCCTCTCCCATCAATCACTAATTAAGACAATGCTTGCCCACACCTGATATTATGGAAGCATTTTCTCAGTTGAGGCTCCCTCCTCCCTGATGACTTTAACTTGTGTCAAGTTGACAAAAAACTATCCAGCACTGATTTGTCTCTCAGAAGTTCCAATAACATTAATGCGTTGTTTGTAATCCATATTCCTGCCACTGAAAGTTCCCGTAAACTTCTGTAATTACAACAAAAATATATACAATTATTATGATTTTTTAAAAAAGTTTTTTGTGGTTCTGGAGATGCTCAGTAGTTTGAATAAGAAGTGTCTCTTATAGGTTCTGATATTTGACTACTCGGTCTGTGTTGGTGGTGCCATTTGGAGAGGTTGAAGAAGTATGTCACTGGAGGAGGCCACAGAGTTTAGTCTCCTGTTTGCTTTCTCTGCCTTTTTGCTTGTGTTTGAAGATGTGAGTCTCAGCTTCCTGTGCCTGCCACACTCTAGCTCCCCCGCCATAATGGACTTTTATTCCTCTAAAACTATGAACCAGAATAAATTCTTCCTTCTGTAAGCTGCTTTTGGCTATGATGATTTTATCACAGCAGCGTAAAAGGAACTAAGACAGGAAAGAACACGAGGCCACAAGAATCCTGGGCAAGCACTCTACTGCTAAACTGTATTTTAGTTCCATGGACTGTTTCTAAGAAGATCCCATGATGTAAGCAACTTTTAAATCAGCAAACGAGACATCAGTCCTGGTTGTCTCCAAACAAAGGAGTGAACGAAATGCCTTTCTGAAGTTCGGAACTCTTGTCAATCCACCTGATGTTCCAGTGAGCAGGTCTATGCAGTTATTCTTCACTGTGAGCACACTGTGGAACACACTTGTCACCCTGCATGGCCACTCCTCTGTTCACTCACCCAGGGCTTCCCCTGCACCACTTCCAACTGGCTCTGTTTGGTTGGTTGGTTTTGTTTTCCCAACATTTTAATGTATAATGTGCTTGCTATTTTCTTCTTACCAAATTATACAAAGGAATCAAAAGATCCGGCAGGACCAGAATACTCTTAATGGAAAGAAAGTTGAGAAAGGAAAAGGGAAGTTGAAAATAATGGAAATGAAAAAGAAAAAGAAAAAGAAAATAGAATTTGGAGAAATTTCAGGAAGACTTCCCTTAAGAGACTCCAAAGAGTGGGCTTTCAGGATAGGCATGGTGGCACACATGCCTGCAAGGTCATCACTCTGGAATCTGAGACCACAAGACTGCCTTGAGTCTCAGGCCAGCCTGGTCTATCGATGTGGGGCAGTGGGCTGTGCACTGACAGCCTGGTTTCTAGTTGAGCATAGCTCTTCAACCCTGGGGGACCCAATGCGTGGCGATTTCCACCTACATGGGACAGAAGGTGTTCAATCATGTCTCCTGGACTCCTGACTCCTGTTGAAGTTACCATCCCCACAGCCCCCACAGGAAAGGTGTGACTACCAGTCACACAGACAATGTCCCAAGCTCCTGGTATTCTGGCTAGACTCCACCCCCACAGTTAACTGACTATAGCCAGGTACATATATAACTATATATATATAGTTGTTATTATATATATATATATCTCCCCACAGTTAGCTGATAGCCCAGCCCACTATAACGAGCTGCTTGGCCCCTCCTTGCTCTCTTTAGTGCTCACCTTTCTTACTCTCCTCTCTAGCCCTCCTTCTCTCTCACTCCCTTCCCCTCTCTCTTCACATGGCTGTGGCTGGCCTCTCTCTCTCTCTCTCTCCCTTCTCTCTTTCCCCCTGCCTTTCTACAATAAAGCTCTAAAACCATAGACTGTCTCTGTTCATCAACACCCCCGCTGTGCTTGAACGATGGGATAGGCTTTCCCCTAACCAGCCGTGTCTAACCTCCAGCCAGAATGCTCCAGCCTTGGGCCAGACCAAGGACTCTCACCTGTGTGAGAACCACCCAGGGCCCCCTCCCCCTGCCCTCTCCTCCCTTCAGCCCAGGGGCTGACCAAGCCATCCCTGGGGGAGGGAGGGGCATTCTGTTCTCAGCTCTTCTGCAGTCACTGGGGTTCCAGACCTTTGCTCGACTGGGGACCAGGCTGCCGTCTGTGCGCAGCCCACCACCCCACACATGATGATGATAGTAATGAATTTTTTAATTCCCAAAGAGAAAAAGATAAAAAAAAAAATACAATTTTCTAGATTGTTGGTGCATAGCCTGACTAAAAGTCAAACATATCTTTATACCCTGTAAGAAAGTCATGAAAAAGTTCCCACACACTTGTAAGGAACCTTACCAAACTCTGCACTGATCATCAGTGGGAACTGGTTTTTAAACAGTTTCTGAATCTGAGAGAGAGAGAGAAAAAAAGCTACATATATTCTTTCCCATCATTCAGCTGTATTAGAACATCAGAGGTTTTTGGCATAGTAAAACGTAGTACTTGTTTGTTTGTTTGTTTGTTTGTTTTGTGGCGAGGTCTCATGATGTTGGCCTCCACATCTCTATGTATTCAAAAACGACTTTGAACTCCTAACCCTCCTTCCTCCACCCTCACAAGTGCTGGTTTATAAGGTGGTGGGCTTCATGCATGCTAAGAACCCTACCCACTGAGCCATACTCTCTAGACCAGTGAAGTACATTTTGATTATTTAAGTGTTAAACATTTTGGGGAAAGCTTTCATTTTGTTCTACAAAGTCTGCCAAATTCTGTCTATAGCACAGCAAATTGTCTAGCAGAATAAAATTAGATACCACTGACATGTCTTCTTTCATGAAATCTATTACAAGTAGATGTGTCCAAAAATCAAACTCATAGCAGTAATAAGAACTGAAAATGTTGAACTAATCAAGTAACTCTAACATCAGAAACAAAGCCCAGCGAGAGAGAGCTCTGCTTTACGGATTGTGTAAACAAAAACCCAAACGTACAAACGTGAGTTCTCTGATGACATAATATTTTGGAAGATTACTGAGGTTGGAGATTAAAGGTAGTCAGTTATTAATTCAGACACCCTTGTGGTATCCTGAAGTCTGTGGCAGGGAGATCATTATTCACTAATAGAAAACACAGGCAAGGACATCTTAAAAGAAAATTTAGAATAACTGAAAACCAGCCATGGGTATAGTAGTAACCTAATTAGATAGAAATATTTGATAGCGCACAGTGGTCATGGATGAGAACGAGATGAGGCACATGGGGGAGGGGCTTACCTCTCCGAACCTCGAGACTTTGTGTGCTTTGGTTGGGAAGATTCGGGGTAAGTTCTGAGGAATTGCTTCAGGCAGTAAGCCAGGACAGGAAATAAAAGATTAAGGAAGACATGTCAGTGCTGA
This sequence comes from Mus pahari, assembly GCF_900095145.1. NCBI lineage: Eukaryota > Metazoa > Chordata > Mammalia > Rodentia > Muridae > Mus > Mus pahari. Next base: position 5,095,045 of record NC_034606.1, on the reverse strand, counting down.
CAGGCTCAGGCACAGAAAGGCAGAAAGGAAGGTGGTACGTAGGAGAAGGAAGGCAGCGGGAGACTGGGACCAACTCAGGATAGATCCTTCTAGAGTGGGCAGCTGGAGACACATAGGTACATGGTGATAGGATTTTAAAAACTTGCTAAGTGGCAGTCGACATTGAGATTTTGTGTGATTCTGAAACTTTCATCAAATAGTTTAGCAGGAAAAGAAAAAGATAAGACAGAGGAGACCTGCGGTCAGCTTCCACAGTCTCAGAGTCGGGGACATTAATACTAATGGGATATGTGCTACATGATCTGCATAAAGTCATCTGTCTGTGCAGCAGAAACCCAGTGCAGAGGTGCAGACACCTCCACGACGCAATCAGGAAACAGGGATCCCTGACGATCACATACTGAGTGGCAGAACGTGTCCCAATATAAACACATCAAATAATAAACACAGAATCAACACAGCAGAGAGGGATGGGCCACAGACGACGCAGCATAGCTAGGTGTACAGGAGAGGGGACAGTCACAGGACACACTTTCAAAGGCTTACTGTGTGTCTTTGAACATGCTACTCATGCTTGTCCACCTGAACCTTGGTCTAAGCTCTCAGTTTTACTGGGGTGGCAGATCGTCTCTGTGACTTGCTATTTCGTTATTCTATGTTTCTACTCATACTAGGGCTGCGTTGTCTGGTTTCTGGGTTTTAGGTGTATAAAAATGGCTGCAGAAATTTCCCCACAATAAATTTGAGCACTGAGTTCCATGGTTTTCTCAGGTTCCGTGAGCATACAGTTGCTGCTCTGTTGGATGTAAGGTTCCGGTGGGGGTGTGGATGAATCAAGGGCTAGAGCACCTCCCTAGAGTACCTGAACACCTGAGTTGATTGATCCCCAGGACCCAGCATCCAAAAAAAAATCTCACAGCAGAGATGCTCCTGTCACAGTTGCCTTAGAAAGTCCAATCTTTGTGCTTTCTGAATAGTTGAGATGCTCGACATTTGACATACACTATTTTTAAATCAGAAATACTGTTCTGAAGTGTAATGGCTAGAAAGCAGCCTGTGGCAGACATAACTCTGGCATTAAGTGTGCAAATGGCATGGAGAAGCAGGCCTTCTGGGTAGCCTTGGCTTTCACAGTTGCTCATCCCTGAGTAACCTGAATCTCAGCCCAGGCTTCCTATAGAACTGGAAGGGTGTGTGCTTTGATCTCTTGGAAGGCCCTGTCTGTCTCTGTCTATACATACATAAATACATACATACATACACACACACACACACACACACACACACACACACACACATATCTGAGACCTGAGGATGGACTAGCTTTCCCTTTTCATGGTCTAGACTTTTCTGAAACACTGATTAGTATGGGTGGGACATCCCTTCCAGGTCTGTCCTGTCAGAGTTCCTTTCTTCTCTGAGACCACCATCTATTTTCCTTTCTTCTGTTTTAACAGCCATTTGTTCAATTTCTAGTATTTTGATTGCCTTTAAGGTTTTTATTTTTCTCCTGAGACCAGGCCTGGCTATATTTAGCCCCAAATGGCCTAGAATCCTTCATCCCCTTGCCCCAGTCTCTGGGATGCTGGAATGTAACACACACGGATCTGGCCCATTTCCCTACCTTCATGCTTCTTAGTCAGTACTAGTACTTGCTAGTCACTGAGTGACTTGTACTTACTCTGCTTTCAATCCTGCATTGGCTCTGCACTGCGTCCACCTTGACTTCCTGGGTGAGTGGCTCTCGTTCTTGTGCCGTCAGGCCTTGTTCAGATTCATTCAAACGTTTACAGATTTGTTCATCCTATATCTGCTCCTGAGTTCCATGTCCAAGAAGCCTCTCCCAGGAGACCCTGCTCCAGGTTCCCTTGCTTGCGAGCCCTCTTGTGCACCTGGAACGTGCACAGCACATGTGCCTCTACCAAGGTAGGGTAACTTGGTCGGCAGCCAGTTTTTTTCACACTTTGGAGATAGCATTTCATTACTTTCTGCTTTCTATTGTTGCTTTTGTTGTCTGTCTGGTTTTCTTTGTAGGCAAATCATTCCCTTTTTTGCCCTCTTTGATGCTTGGAAATCGCCTATGACATGTGAACACATGGACTTGATTTGATTTCTTCTGTTTGGAGCTCAATGTGCATCTGGAATGCTCACTGATGATCTCCTTTTCTGCTCACACTTTCTACCATGACAGCCCTGGCCTGAGAAGTGTGTATATATGTTTTCTTCAGTTGGAATCCTGGGCCTACTGTTGGCCCAGAAGAATGTGCCATGCCAATGTCTGAACAGAACGAATTGCAAATAACACAGAGAATAATACAATGAGCCTCAAACTCACAGGAGTTCTCGGTGAGCAATTCCAGATGATGACTTTTTCAGGAAGTGCCGGGGTACAGTCCAGGAGTTTGTCCCTGACAGAAAAGTTCTCTACCACTGAGACATATCTCCCACCAGCCATGACAAAGGTTATGTTAACTCCCATGAAGCAAGAAATTATAAGAGGCTTATGAGTTTAGAGCAAGCCCCAGAACTGGGCACTGGCAGATCAAACTAAAAATCAAAGTAGTGTCACACTAAAGTTCCAAATCACCAAACCAAAAAATAAATTGTTTTATGACCTCCTAAGAAATTAGGAAAGAGAAAGGTTATCAAAGTTTCCATGCAGAGGCACTTCAACTGACCTGGCAGCGAAGCTTCTGCTGCCACAAACGCACACTGACAGCAACATGCTAGTTTTTTAAATTACTGTTCTATTCCCTGCTCACACAAGGAAACTAACTTTGAAATGCCCAACCCACCCTTTGTCATCTATTCTTGCTTCTTTGGCCTCTCTGTCTGTATAACCAACCTGCTCTGCTTAGCTCACTGGAACACTTATTTTACAGGAAGATGCTGCGGTGGTTTGAATGAGGACCTCCCCTCCCCCATGGGCTCATATATTTGAATGTTTGATTTCCTGTTGTGGGCTATTTAGGAAGGATTAGGGGTTATGGCTTTATTGTAAGAGGTGTGTCATGGGGTGGGGTGGGCTTCCAGGTTTCAAAAGCCCACGGAGGACCTAGTCTTGCTAGCTGCCATGTGCATGCGATGCAAGCTCTCAGTTACCACTCCAGTGTCATGTTTGCCTGCTGCCATGTTACCTACCATGACCACAGTTGGACAAACCCTCTGAAACTGCAAATGGCCGCTCAATAAAATGCTCTCTTTTATTCGGTCATGGTGTCTCTTTACAGGTATGTTTCCCATTCTAGAACAGCAAATGAAGCCAGTGGAGATCTGATATATATTTGCTTTAGTTCTATCCTGTGGCACCCAATTGTTCTGGAAATGGGGTGCATACAGCTCTTCCACTCTTTTTCCTCCTTTGCATCTTTTAGATCAGAAAAAGAATTTCCCATCTGGGAGACAGGCAAGTGTCCCAACTTGGTTGGCATTTCCCATCACAGATTTATGGATGAACTATTTTACACCAGGAACAGTTAGTTAGCTGTATCTTTTAAGAATCATTATGTTCATTTACTATTTTATTTTGTGTTACTTATGTGGGTGTGAAGGGTACATGTGCCATAACACATCTGTTGCGTTCAGAGGACAACGTATAGGAGTTGGTTCTCTCTTCCTACAAGGTAGGTCTAGAGATCAAACTTGGGTTGTCACGTTTCGTGCCGAGCATCTTTACTTTCTGAGTCATCTTGCTAGCCCCCCAAATCCTTTTATTCTGTTATTTATGAGTTCATTTAGGATAAATAAAATCCTGGTAACTCTTGTTGGGGCGGAAGCTTACCCATATGTTATTTCATTTATATTTTGGTGTTTGGAATTGAACCCAGAGCCTCACACAGGCTGTACCACAGAACCCTGGCCCCACCGCCATATTGTTAAGTGATTCCTCGGTGTTAGGGAGGGGATGAGAATGAGTAGCAGGGCCCAGTGCACAAAGCTCCCTTAGACACACTGCTTTGACTTGGGTTAGATTTAGATTTTGTTAGATCTGCTTTTTAAAGTAGATTGTTCGCTAATGGGGATATTTTGAGGGTTTTCTTGTTAAGGTCACACACATGTTGTTACCTCAGGCTGTGTGACTTTCCTGTCAGTACTCGTGATGATTCAGAGGAATGGTAAATGACTAGCAAGGGAAAGAGGCAGGCTTTGAATCTGTAGAGTGAAAAGGCCAAATTCACTTCCGGGTTTGAAAAAACCCACCAATCCCCGAGCCTCAAACCAGTCCCTGAGGGATCAAAAATCCACCCATCCCAGGCCACCCTGGGACAACCCCCCTCCCACCCTATGTAAGGCCGCCTCCTCCTCAGGTCTCGGTTGCCTTTCTCCCAGGCAGAAGCAGCCTCCCTCTTGTCTATTCCCATAAACCTCTCGGGTGAGGCTTGTTGTGAGGCATCACTCTGTGGTACTCCTTGGCCCCTGACTGCCAGGATACCTTTTCCTTTGGAGCTGTAACACTTGTACTGCGGAAACTTTTTCCCCTCGGAGCTGCAACACTTACAGAAGTAACCTTGTAGGCTCTCAGGAAAGCAGTGGAGGTCAACAGGGGAGGCTGGAGACTAGAATGGCATCATACAGAGGCCCTGCTGGAAATCAGGACAGCACTCCATGGAGAACCTTTGGGAAAACCAACAAGAACTGGCGATGCCCCCAAGGGTTAGCCACGGGTGGAAACTTATCAGCCCCATGAACAGGAAAGAGGATGTGTATGATACTGTTATCATACAGGCTCCAGAATAACCAGACACAAACCTCATGTCCGTGAGGGGATTTTTCTAGATTAGCTTAAGAGGTGGGAAGAAGACCCACCAAGCACCATTCCAAAGGCTGGGGTCCTGAAGGGGCAGAGCGCTAGCATCCATTGCTCTCTGCTTCCTGAACGCTGATGTAATGTGCCCAGCTGCCTCGGGCATCTACATCTGGGCTCCCCTGCAATAAAGGACCTCATCCTCAAGTGGCGAACCACTGTAAGTCTTTTCTTAGGTGCTTTTTTTTTGGATTTCTGTCTAAGTTTGAATGCCCATGTTGGGCACCAAATATAAAGTATATTTGGGGGGCTTTTTTTTCTTTTTAAAACCTTTTTATTTATTTATTTATTATATGTAAGTACACTGTAGCTGTCTTCAGACACACCAGAAGAGGGCGTCAGATCTCATGACGGATGGTTGTGAGCCACCATGTGGTTGCTGGGATTTGAACTCAGGACATTCAGAAGAGCAGTCAGTGCTCTTAACCGCTGAGCCATCTCTTCAGCCCTGGGGGGGCTTTTCTATAGCCCTTTTTATCTCTGTAATAAATGACCTGGAGACCTGGTATATTTACTGAAAGCTTCAAGCACTATAACTAGGCAGCTAGTCATATATTTTAACCCTCTATGGCTGCCTAATTCCCAGTCACGTGCTCCGTTACTTGCCATCTCAGCCTCTCTCTGTCCTCCTTCATGTGTATCCTCATGGCGACTCCCTTCAAGGTCTGCTCATGACAGATCTCCTTATGGATCTCCTCGTCTGAGCCCCTCTCTTTCTCTCCAGGTATAGAAGTTCCACCTTCTCCTATCCTGCCCAGATCATAATGTCTGAATCAGCTCTTTATTGACCAATCAGAAGATGGTGGAGAACAATGATTTTTAAATACTGAGTCAGGAAATGCTTCATAATAGTGACACCACCAATGTCAGGACTCGGCACAGTGATCAGCATCTGAACACAGTGAACAGACAAAACCATCCCCCAACAGACATAGGGGAGAGCAACATAGGGAGTCACTGATGGAGCCTGGAGGGGCCATAGCTGTAGTTTCCGGGCAATCCTTATCCCACCAGATTCTGTCAATATCCCCCAATACCACCACACACAGAGCAAGGAACTGTCAGAGTCACCTGCTCAGCAGAAAAAGGAGTGGGCTCAATCTACAGAGCCAAACTATCTAGGATGGAGGGGACACTCACCATGGGTTCAAGGATATGCAAGGTTAGCAGGGTACAAGGCAAGCCCCAAACCTCAGCATCCTCAACTCTCTCCTCATCTCTCACAGTCTTGCATTCACACTGCTTCTGCTAAGATGTTTAATGCCCTTGTTGGGTCTTAATGATGGCTGTAAAGCCACTGCATTGACAGATTGTCTTCAGAGAAAATAGATGTTCTCTCCACTCCTATATACCCCTTAGATATGCTCCTCATTGAAAAGGGTCAAAAATCAAGCCTGTATCCTGGCAGTGTTTCTGTCAGCATCATCCCAGTACCACTGACTAGTAGGAGTCATATGGGACAAAAGTCAGGGGAATCTAGAGTTGAAGCAGTCTTGCCACTTTAGGGGTGGAATCTTTTGTTGACTTGACACAATGTAAAATCACCCGAGAGGGAAGTCTAAATGAAGGACTATCAGTGTCAGGTTGGCTTGTGGGCATGTTTGTGGGCGGCTGTCTTGATTACATTAATTGTACTTGAAAAATCTGCCCACTCCAAGTGGCAACATTCCTTAGAAAGGGACTCTCGGATTAAGAGAGAAGTGGGGGGGGGAAAAAAAAACAAAAAAGAAAAAAGAAAAAAAAGAGAGAAGTGGCCAGAGTATAAACCTGCAAGCATTTTTTTTTTCTGTTTCTATTTTTTTTAATTATTTTTTTTTCAAGACAGGGTTTCACTATGTAACTCTGGCTACTCGGCAACTTACCATGAAGATTAGGCTGGCCTTGAACTCAGACTCTGCCTGCCTCTGCCTCCCAAGTGCTGGGATTACAGGTGGGTACTATTTCTGGCGTGTTTCAGTTCATTTATTTATTTATTTATTTATTTATTTATTTATTTATTTATTTATTATATGTAAGTTCACTGTAGCTGTCTTCAGACACTCCAGAAGAGGGAGTCAGATCTTGTTACGGATGGTTATGAGCCACCATGTGGTTGCTGGGATTTGAACTCCGGACCTTCCGAAGAGCAGTTGGGTGCTCTTACCCACTGAGCCATCTCACCAGCCCCGTGTTTCAGTTCTTGATTGTGGATGTGACTAGTGACTTCAAGTTCCTGCCACCCTGACTTTCTCAAATGATGAACTTTAAGCTGGTACTGTAAGCCAAATAAACTCTCCCTAAAGTTACTTTTGTTAGGGCATTTTATCATAGCAAAGGGGGGAAAAACTAAGATAAACATCACATCAGCAGTCCACCAATGCCTACTTTATCTTCTGCATTTAGCCTCTTGGGTTTACATGTAATCGTGAAGAAAAGGTAGTATACAGAGAAGGAAAAAAAATTGAAGGACTGACACGTGGGTAGCCTTTTCCTCATTGAAATTATGAAATTCCACTGGAAATGATGACACACACCTTTAATCCCAGCACTCAGGAGGTAGAGGCAGATGGGTCTCTGTGGATATAAGGCTAACCTGGTCTACATACAGTTCCAGCACAGTCAGAGCTACATAATAGATACATTACCTAAACAAACAAACAAACAAACAATAAAACAAAATTATGAAATGCTGATTTCCTTCCACTTGAGACCTTGAATTCAGTCAAAGGATGGCAGAAAAGCCAATCTTTATCCCTTTGTTGATGTGACAGCCCTGGCCCGTAGCACTCTCCTCCTCAGGGTTTGGGGGTGACATCACTCATGACAGGCACCATCTGTGTGTGCTTAGGGCTCATAGACAAGACTAGGCCATAGTTCCTTACAGATAGAGTACATAAGATCTATTTTCTAGTCTGTAGGAACAGCCACTAATTAAAGCATTTGGTGCTATTTGTGAACCTACTATTTTTGGCTTTTAGGTCATTTCCCATCTGTAACCCTTGTTACCCACTTCTGATTATAAAGTACAAGGTCAGCATATCTCCTCTTGTCATTTCTCATCTAGTTATAAATATAATGTATTCATTCTGATAGTTCTAGGAACCAGGAAAATCCTGAGTGGCTCTGGCCACAGTAATGAATATAGGTTCTTACACATAAGTCAAACCATCTGCTGAATAAATAAATAGCACCCAAGAGTTCTGTGACAACACTTTCACAACAGATCAAAGTATGGTTACCACTAAAGTTCAACTTGGTTAACTAATGAGTTTTATAGAGGTTACTTATAGGAGTATGGATGAAGGCTGGGCGTGGTGGCGCACGCTTTTAATCCCAGCACTCGGGAGGCAGAGGCAGGCGGATTTCTGAGTTTGAGACCAGCCTGGTCTACAGAGTGAGTTCCAGGACAGCCAGGGCTATACAGAGAAACCCTGTCTCGAAAAACCAAAAAAAGAAAAAAAAAGAAAAAAGAAAAAAAGACACAGGAGTATGGATGAGGAATTACTTACAGTAGCAGAAATGACTCAAAGAGCTGCATCACCAAAGCCCACCCCAGCATGGGTGACAGCTCACAAAACTGGGAACCTGAAGCACACTGCCCAGCTAACAAGCAGCTCAACAGGTTGTAGAGTGTCCTTTCCAAGTGATTTAGTTGGTATAAATGTTTTCCACGTGGCTCAGCTGGTTTTTGCTTCTTCTAGGCAGCTAGCTGGTCTAGTGTCAGAGTCTTCTTTGCGGCTTGTCTTGTCTGAAGAGGCGCTCTTTCTCCAGGTTTATTGTTAATTCTTGGGGGGGTGGGGACCTAGTGAATCTGGTCAGTTTCAGGGACTTCCTGAAACTTTTTTTTTTTAACTTTCTGTCTTAAAGTCTTCCTTGCAAGATAGAACATTTCAATCTTGAAGAAACTAATACATAACACCAAAGTTGAGGGTATGGTGATAATATGGCTGAGAATTTTAAATGTTAAGATGATTACTAAAAACAGTATCACCTATAGGGGCTGTTGAAAATTAAATTGATACATGAAGGTGCAATGTTACATGTTAATTATACAGATTTCTAGTCTGCATGTTTATCTAGATATACATATTTAGTCTTTCTAGAATCTTCTGATTTAGAATCAGAAGATTTGCCTAATAGCCAGTTTGCTGTGTGCCTGTGAGAAGTATTCACTCTCTAATATTGTTTCTTATTGTCTGTAAAGTGGAGGTGGTAATGTTATTTACCTTACATACATAATTCCAGGAACATTACAGATGTTTTGTTTGTTGGCTAGTTAGTCTCCTTCCTTCCTTCCTTCCTTCCTTCCTTCCTTCCTTCCTTCCTTCCTTCCTTCCTTCCTTCCTTTCATCTTCTTTTAAGACAGGTTCTCAAGTAATATAGGTTGACTGCAAACTGCTAAAAATGGCCTTGAGCTCCTGTTCCTCCTGGTTCTAGCTCCTGAGAGCTGAGATTATAGGTGTGGGCCAACACAGCCGGCTTGAAAAGCTTTGGTAGAGCCGGGCGTGGTGGCACATGCCATTAATCCCAGCACTCGGGAGGCAGAGGCAGGTGGATTTCTGAGTTCGAGGCCAGCCTGGTCTACAAGTGAGTTCCAGGACAGCCAGGGCTACACGGAGAAACCCTGTCTCAAAAAACAAAACAAAATAACAAACAAACAAAAAACCCAGAAAAGCTTTGATATTGTGAAGTATGGTTCAGAAGCTGATCTTTTATTATCAGGTAAGTGGTACACAGTGATCAACGGGCAGCCCGTTCACAGGGTGCACACTACTACAAACCCAAGAGTGATAACAAGTTAAAGACATACATCGTTCAGAAAGGGCATCAATGTGGGGCCTGGGCACATATAGTTGTTAAAGCTATGACCCATAAAAGGCACCAGGCTAGAACATTCTAGTCACAGATGCGGGCAGAATTAAATCTGTACAAAACTGTATTGTAAGTATCTGGAAACCACTCTGGCAAACGGCTCTTCCCATGACTTCTAATGGATAGTAAGCCCAGGAAATCTGCATTCCTCAGTGGGTTTCATAGTAACAACCCTGGACTGAGAATCAGAAGCTGGCTTCAAGGCCCAATTGTGCTTTCTGACTATGTGGTCACAGACAAGTCATTTATCATCGCTCGGCTGGAAAGAAGGAATGATCAGTCCTACTCTGCAGGACTCTAAGGAGACTAAAATATGTTTGTATATGTAGTGTCATTGTGTAGCTTGCAAAGTACCGGGCAAATGCATGTATTAGCATTCCTCCCAGACACTGAGGGAGATGCAGCAGTGTAGTAACCCCTGTCTCCCATAAACAGTAGAAGCAGAAAGAGAAAGAAAGAAGAGAGTGGGGGTGAAGTTCACTTATACACCTGGGGAATTCATGAATTGGAATAACTAGCTTCTAAGTCGTATAGGGATGGCCAGGGTGGGCCTAACAGCCCTCATGGCCATGTCTGTGTCTGGAAAACAGAATGGTGAGGTAAGTCAGAGGGATTATTTCTCCTTCAGGAAGGAAGGTCAACAAGGAGAGCGAGTCTGACAGAGAACCGAGGTCTCACAGGGTAAGCATGGGAAACTGGACACGTGGCTGAGAGCTGGTCCCACAGGAAGTAGGACTTGTCGGTGACCAGAGGAGGGTCTGTTTGGGCTGGTGGGTTGGGAGATTTCTGTAGCATGAAACACTGGAGCAACCCAAAGCCATGCCCAGAGCTGCACTGAGCCTCCTGGCTCCCCACATGGCCAGAGGGCACCTTCAAAGCACACAGTGCCCCTGGCAGTGGTAAAGTGCTGTTTGTGCAATGGAGCTAAAAGGTACCCGGGGCAAAGATGTTACTTAACCCATACTAAGCTACCTATACCCCAAGTACTACACTAGTTACCTAGCACGATTTAAAACAGCATTATTTAACTTTGTCTTTAATTGTGTGTCTGAGTATATGCACATCAGTTCAAGTGCTATCAGAAGCCAGCAGAGGGCATCAGACCCCTGTAGCCGGAGGCACATGTGACTGGTGACCTGCCTGTGCTGGGAGACAAACCCAGGCCTTCTACGTGCTTTTAACTGCTCAGCTATCTTTCCAGCTCAATTTATATACAGTCTTGCACCCAAATGGAAAATAAAAATGAGATAGCTGTTATTGATTATTCATTATCTATGTGGAAAAACTCACTTGAGGCAGTGTGAACAACAACAGCACACTAGTAGGAAGGCCAAGGGTAGATATCAGAAGTCAGTTACTATACAGAGAGAGACCAACCACTCCAGCTGAAGTGTCTACACAAGGCAACTGCCTTCAAGAGGATTCGTTGCTCACAAAAGCAGAGGCGAAGGCATGGGGCAGGCTGTGTCCTTGGTTTTACACTAACTCAGGTGGTGACTATCTTGTCCCCATGGCCCACGTCTGACCTCAACCTCTTTCTGAGATTGTTTAGCTTGAAAAGCACCTGTGCAGAGGAAAAGAAGGAAAGGCAGGAAGGGTCAGCCACTTAACATCCCTTATTTTCTGAGACCGCTGTAGAGCCTTTGTGTATGCCTTAAAAGGTTTACAAGGTGTGTGTGTGTGTGTGTGTGTGTGTGTGTGTGTTGGAGTGGAGAGGGTAGATAAAGAAAGACTTGAATTCCTCGTGGAAGGCCTGGGCCTTACACTGTTGGATGGAAAAGACAAGTGTGTTGCCTGCACTCTGACTCAGTCCTTCCCATAAAGGGCTCTGAGCAGAGAAGGCACCAGCCTGTAAGGAACTGGATTCCAAAGCAGGAGGAGAAAGGAGGGGTATATGAAGAGCTGTCTGTGAGGTGATTCTTCTTACTCTTCTTCCATGAGTTCTCGGAGACACTGCTTCCATCAAGCCCTGCCACCAGGCTTTCTCGTGTTTGCCAGGCCTCTCGTGTGAGACCAACTTCCTATTTCATCCCATGAGACAGAACTCAAACTTTCTCTAACCCTCACCTATAAGACCTAGGCAAATGAAATTGTTCCTGTCAGTCAAAAGTAGACTTGACCTGGCCACATTGTATGTATTCTGTACTCTATTGCCTGTGGCGCACTTGCTTATCCTTTAAAGTACTTCTCATTACTAGAATAAACTACCAAGATGATTTCTTCTTCTCCTTCCTCCTCCTACCACCCCTCCTCCCCCCAACACTAAGTCCCTGAGAGCAGGGGCACTACTGTCATTCTTTGTATCTCTAGCTTTTAGCTCACTGCCTGGTACTCAGTGGGAGCTCTGCATTTGTCTAATGAATGCTTGGTCTTTGAAGGGACTCCATCAGTCTGTGGCATCCGTCGAGCTCTCTCATCTTACTTTTTTACCTTTAAGAGCCAGGTTGTATGGCTGGCAGCATGGCTCTGTTGGTAGATTGCTTGTGCAAACATAAGGTTGTGAGTTCAGATTCCCAGTACCTACCTGGGTCAGGCCTTGTAACCCCAGCATTGGGCTCAGAGACAGGTGGGTCCTGGGCACTTTCTGCTAGGTAGTCTAGCTGAAACGCTGAATTCCAGATTTAGTGAGAGACTCTGACTCAGAAAGTAAGGTAGAGGGGCCTGGAGAGATGCCTCAAAAGGCTCAGAAGTTAACACCCGCACGTGCGTGTGCGCACACCCCTGCCCCTCCCACACAAATAAATAGCTAAGTTTTGGGATGACTCACCAGGTTTGCAGGATCTAACCCTAGCTGCTCACCACAGTCTCCTATGGACAGTGATAAACACACAGATTCCATCCATATCAGCGGACTCACTATAGCAGGGAGGGGCCCAGGATTACCTGGTACTATTTTAAAGTTTTGGTGGCAGATGCCAAGCCTGGTCTTGGGAATCTCCAGACTCCATGAAGCCACAGGGCAAGGACAACATGAGCATTTCTCATTGCCAGGTTCCAGTGCCGGTATAATGCCAAGCACAGGGCACAGTAATGAGACGTTGTCACCTCATCTTGTAAGTCATTACCGTGCCAGAGGGCACCTTCAGCTGCCAAGGCCTATTAAGCCAATAGAAACTGTAGATGGCCTTGAGAGCCCTCAAGAGGTTTGGGGTCCTAACCTGGAGAGGTGGATCTGTCAGGGTAGCATGACCCAGCCTTGCATCAGTGGGCAGTTTAACTCCTGAGCCTCAGATTCTTTTGTGGACAAGGGCATGGGACTAAATGACCACTAGGGTCCAATGGGTCCTGGCCATTCCTGAATGGCCACCACTTAATGTGTGACTTTAGCTGGCTGACTTATAAGCACATTTTGTTGAGGTATCTGTAATCTCTCCGATCTGCTTTTCACCATGGGGCTTGCAGTCCTGGGGGACGGGGCAGAAACTCTGATTGAAGACTTACATTCAAAGCCAAAACAAACAGAAAAGGTAAATAAAACAGAAGGAAGCAAAATAAAACTGAAGGAGAAGAAAGTTAGGAAAAGTCACACCTTTAATCCCAGTGCACTGGAGGAAGAGGGAGGTGGATCTTTGAGTTCAATGCCAGCCTGGTCTACAGAGTGAGTTCCAAGATAGCTGTAACTATAGAGAGAAACTGTCTTGAGAAAAATAACAATAACAAAGCTAGTTAACTAAGCCCACTTAGTTAATTAAAAATTGTCCATCTCAATATGAACCCAAAATACAGATAGTGAGAATAATAAAGTCAAACAACCATTTTTCCTTCTTTTAAAACAACAAATTAATTGAGCTGTAATTTGTACACCATGAAATTACCCTCCTTAAAGTATAGAGTTGAATGACTTATAGAACTATATATTCAATTGTCAGATCACCCACCATGATCAAGTAGGCTCCATTCCAGAGATGCACAGATGGTTCAATACATGGAAATCTATCAATGTAATCCACTATATAAATACCACATGATATAAAATAAAAACCACACGATCTCATTAGCTGCTTAAAAAGCCTTTGACAAAATCTAACATTCCTTCATGATAAAAAGTGTTGGAGATATTAGGGATATAAAGGACATACCTAAACATAATAAAGGCAATATACAGCAAGCCAAGCCAACATCAAACTAAATGGAGAGAATCTTAAAGCCACTCTACTAAAATCAGAAACAAGGCAAGGATGGGCACCTCTCTGTATCTATGTAATATAGTACCTGAAGTTCTAGCCAGAGCAATAAGACAGCTCAAGGCGATGAAGGAGATACAGCTTGGAAAGGAGGAAGGCAAAGCATGGCTATGTGCAGATGATATGATAGTATACATAAGGGACCCCAAAATTCTACCAGAGAAAGTCTACAGCTGACAAACACCTTCAGTGAAGTAACGATACAAGATTAACTAAAAAAAGGAAGTCAGTAGTCCTCCTATATATACAGATGAATGATAAATGGGCTGAGATAGAAATCAGGAAAGCAACACCCTTCAGAAGAGTCACAAATAATAGAAAATATGTTGGTGTAACTCTCACAAAGCAAGTGAAAACCTTCATGATAAAGACTTCAAATGGCTCAGCAGTTAAGAGCATGGACTGCTCTTCCAGAGGTCCTGAGTTCAATCCCCAGAAACCACATGGTGGCTCACAACCATCTGTAACGGGATCTGATGCCCTTTTCTGGTGTATCATGAAGATATAAATCTTTCTTCTTTCTTCTTTCTTCTTTCTTCTTTCTTCTTTCTTCTTTCTTCTTTCTTCTTCTTCTTCTTCTTCTTCTTCTTCTTCTTCTTCTTCATCTTCTTCTTCTCCTCCTCCTCCTCCTCCTCTTCTTCTTCTTTTTTCTCCGAGACAGGGTTTCTCTGTGTAGCCCTGGCTGTCCTGGAACTCACTCTGTAGACCAGGCTGGCCTCAAACTCAGAAATCTGCCCGCCTCTGCCTCCCAAGTGATGGGACTAAAGGCATGCGCCATCACTGCCCACCAATGCTTAAAGGTTTTCTCCATCTCACCAGGCCTATTTTACCCCATATTTTGTGAGACAAGATCTTACTTTGTCATCCAGTCTATCCTGGACTCACTAGGTAGTGTGGATTGGGTTCACACTTGCAGTAAATTCTCCTGCTTCCATTTGCCAAGTTCCCAAGTGCAGGAATTACAGGCATGATCCACCATGTCTAATTATACCCCTTTTAAAACTAACTTTCTTCTCATTATTTCTCCCTCTAATCCTCAACCTCAAGAGCTTTGATGGACAATGCTAACTCAGGGGCTACAAAGATGGCTGAGGCAGTGAAGTGCTTGCCTTGAAAGCACGAGGATCTAAGCTGTAGCCCCAGAACCTACACTTACAAAGCTGGGTGCACTGGCATACATTTGTAATCCAAGCATGGGGTAGGAGGACACCTGGCAGATCACTGGGCAGCCAGCCTAATCAGTGAGAGGTCCCCATCAATGAGAGGATCAAAAAAACAGCCCATACTACCAGAGGAATGACACATAAAGCTGACCTCATGCACTGACACAGGTGCAACAATGCAGGCATATGCATACATATAGCATATATATATAATCACACACCCCTTGCTCAAGCTGCTCTCAAGAGACACTCCTGTCTTAGCTCTAGTGCCAATGAGTGGCACCACCCGTCTCTTACAAGGTTTTCATAAATACCCGTGAGCAATTAAGGAGGCTCCCTTTCATTAGTTGTTCTAAGAGTCTTTCCCACGAGTGTTGTTATAGTTGTGCTTCTGTTTCCCGTGTTGAATGGTTATTCTCCTTTACTGTGTGAATGAGGTAATTTACATTGGTTAATTTTTCAGAGTTCAAATCACCTAACCTGTATTTATGGACTAAGATCATCAACATTTACTGGTGAATTAGTTTTGCTCATATTTGCTGATGAGTTTTGCACTCACGTTCATGTAATTTTTTTCTTCTAATGACTGCCAGATTTTTAGAACAAGGGCACACTGCTAGTCTTATGAAGTGAAGGTGTTTAATTTTTCCCTCCCCATTTACCTAAAGAATTTATGTAAGATTGACATATAGTATCTTTCCTGTTGGTTAATATTTGATAGTACAATTTTGTCTTTATGAAACTTTTTTTGTAGAAAGTTTCCATTAATGGTCATAGGACTCAGGGCTGGGGATGGAATGGCTTGCTTAACATGAAACCTAAGGTTCATGTCCTAGATTCATATAAACCTGGGCTGGTGGTTCAAGCCTTTAGCCCAGCATTCAGGAGCCAGAGGCAGGTAGATCTCCGAGTTTGAGACCAGCCTGGTCTACAGATCGAGTTTCAGCGCAGCCAGGGCTACACAGAGAAACCTTGTGTCAAACAAAGAAAACACCCCCCCCCCCCCCAGGCTGGCATTGAACACCTAATCCCTGGACAGGAGGCAGAAGCAGGAGTGAGGATCAGGGGTTCAAGAATTCTCTACTACATAGCAAGTTTGAGGTTAGTCAGGGCTACATGAGACCATCTGCCTTCCTTCCTTCTTTTTGTAGACTAGGCTGGCCTCAAACTCAAGAGATTCTCCCGCTTTTACCTTCCAAGTCCTGGGCCCGAGCCACCCACTACCACCTGTCTAAGACCCTGTCTTAAAACACACATGTCACTTTAAGACCTACCTTTCACCTCATTTTGTCACGTTGACTAGTGTCTTTTCCCACTTCCCGGGAATTGAATCTAAGTCTTTTTATGTTTTATCTTAGAGCCTCAC
Source organism: Mus pahari (assembly GCF_900095145.1). NCBI lineage: Eukaryota > Metazoa > Chordata > Mammalia > Rodentia > Muridae > Mus > Mus pahari. The sequence goes on along the minus strand of NC_034606.1, from coordinate 5,078,677 downwards.
TAAGTTGCCAATGATGACTTTGAATTCATTCCACAGCCCAGACAAGCCTTGAACTTGGTATCTTCTTGCTTGGCTTCATCAGTATTTGTGATTACAGCCTTGACCATCTCTGTAAATGTTGGTGATCTTCTCCAAGCTCTATGCCTGGGCTACTGTGAAGTCTGAGCCCCATTAATTTTTCAGTCAACATTCATAGACCTACATATTTTCTCACTGCCATCTTTTCTTTTCTATCGTAGAGGTGGTATTTCTAGGGCTGTCTCTGAACTTCCTGAGCTTGAGGGATCTTACCATCTGTAGGGGCTGAGACAATGGCATATACCACTCTGCCAGGCTCCTTGCTTTTATTTACATAAGGTTTTATTGTTACTATGGCTGGTCTGGAACTTGCTATGTAGACCAGGATGGACTCGAACTGAAGGCATCTGTAATCACACCCAGTCATTCTTGATTTCTTGGTGTCTCTGAGTGTACACTGGGAAGCATTTTCCTTTTACCTGAAGAATGAGTACTTTTAAAAAATTTATTTTCGCCTTTAATCCCAGCACTTGGGAGGCAGAGGCAGGCGGATTTCTGAGTTCGAGGTCAGTCTGGTCTACAAAGTGAGTTCCAGGACAGCCAGGGCTATACAGAGAAACCCTGTATATGTGTATATGTATATGTGTCTATGGCACATATGCCCTCTGGGACCAGAGGAGAATTTTGGAGTTTCCTGGAGGAGCTATAGGATGTTGTGAAGCTGCTGACATGCATGCTGGGAACCAAATACACATCCACTGGAAGAACAGTGTTCTCTCACGTGCTCTTAACTGCAGAGCAATCCCTGCCACCCTTTATTACTACTTTTATTAATTTGGGGACAGGGTCTCTCTGTAGAGTCTACACTGGTCTAGGACTTGCTATGTGGTCAAGCTAGCCTGAAACTCCTACTGTGTCTCAGCTTCCCCAGTGCTAGGATTACAGGTTTGTATCATTCCCAGCTCCATTCAAAAATGCCTGTATTATTCTTTACTGTTTTTCTTATTTTTCATTGTAAATTGTCAAATTATGTATATATTCTTGAAGTTCTTGAGGCTATTATTTGGCTGTAGAAGTGAGATTTGCCCACAGTTATAAAAGGCACTATATGCTGGCAGACTAAAAGTGTTGGAGCAGAGCTTACCACTCAGACTTGGAGTGGATGGCTAAGTCCACTCCATCCCTCCTCAGGAGGTTAACTGTGGGGTGTGGCCCACAGTTTCCTAGAGGGTTCCAAGTAGGATTACATTCCAGTTCTCCAAGATGCTAAAATAGGTGGCCACCTGAGTTTTCTCCCTTTTTTTTAATCTGATTTCTCTATTCCAACTGGTACTGAAACCAGGGAAATCAGTGTCATCTTCTGGGATTCGTGGTCTCATTCTTGGTCCAAGACTTTAAGAAAGGATTCAAACAAGCACTCAGGAAGCAGAGGCAGGTGGGTCTCTTGAGAGTTTGAGTACAGCCTTGTCTACAAAGTGAGTCTAGAGGAAGAAATACAGAGGAAACCCTATTTTGGAAATAAAATAAATTCACAGGCAGGCAAGGTGTCAGTTTTGGCAGCTACCTGGAGGAGAATGAGGAAGAATAAAATGAACCATGCTATTTGAGTTACTCCCATGGAAACCTGACAGAGTGGACCATCAGCCACATGACAGGGAGTTTATTAAAAGAGTAAGGAAGCCCAAAGCATCAGGCAGGACTGTGCCTTTGTGAGTTAGGGTTCAACAAACCTCATGGTAACCCCACAATGGCTTGTAGGAACTGCAAGTAGGACAGGAATTCTGGGAAAGAGAAGTACACATCTCGTTTAAAAGGAATAATTATTTTGCCTATGTCTTTTGGCTAGGTGATTGATTCCCCCAACTAGAATGTTAGGTTTCTACCCAGGACAGAGGTTCTTTTTTTTTTTTTTTTTTTTAATTAATTTATTTAATGTATATGAGTGTTCTATCTACACGTACACAGGCACATTGGAAGAAGGCACCAGATATTTTAGTCAGTTGTCAGCCACCATGTAGTTGCTGGGACTGAAACTCAGGACCTCTGGAAGAACAGACAGTGCTCTTAATCTTGGAGCCATCTCTTCAGCCCCCAGAAGTTCTATTTTATTGACTGACAAGTTTTCCATTCATGGGCTCTTATTGGTGCTGTACCAGAAAAAATGGCAACCACTTTCTAAATGAACTATTTATACCGAAATCCTTTTCTCAATGTCTGCTTTCAGGGAAATCAAACTGAAGGTATTGCTCAGTCCTTTGGGGCACAGTATAAAGTATGAGGGATGCATTAGCACGTCCCATGGCATGGGAGAGTCCTGGGCTCTTACCTGAGTCTCCATCAGAAGGACTTTCAGTATCTGGCTTCTGCACTTGTCTCAGTGGGCAGGGCAGAAACAGGACTCAATTCCTTACCTGGATCTGGGTTAGTAGCTCTACACACTTTGTTACTTCTTATGTGCTTTTAACTATACTTAGAGTAGTGTTTTACTTAACCCTTTCTTTCTTTCTTTCTTTCTTTCTTTCTTTCTTTCTTTCTTTCTTTCTTTCTTTCTTTCTTTCTTTCTTTCTTTCTTTCTTTCTTTCTTT
>NC_034606.1:5046011-5075700 GCF_900095145.1 Mus pahari | reverse complement strand
CTGGCTGTCCTGGAACTCACTTTGTAAACCAGGCTGGCCTCGAACTCAGAAATCTGCCTGCCTCTGCCTCCCAAGTGCTGGGATTAAAGACATGCGCCACCATGCCTGGTGAGAAGGGTTTTTTCTGGATATCCCTGGCTGTCCTTCAACTCACTCTGTAGACCAGGCTGGCCTTAAACTCAGAAATCTGCCTGCCTCTGCTTCCTAAGTGCTGGGATTAAAGGCGTGCACCACCACTGCCCAGCCGGGGTGGGGCATTCTTATTCAAACCACCACACTGCCATCCCCCGTCTTATTTCTTCATGTAATATATGATTACTACTACATGCTTTAGGTGAGGAGAGAGACTGAACTTTAGGTATAGAAAACTTGGAGTGGATAAATGAGGCTGGATGCATAATGGAAAGAAAGGTGGAGAAGGGAGGTTTGGAAGAAAGAAACATGGCAAAGCCGAGGGGCTGGGCGTGAGCCCTGGTCAAGAGCATCTGAAGCCGTCATGCTCAGATCATCCTTGAGGCTCTCTCTGTCTAAGACTTTTCTTAGTTCTCTTGGCTGTAACCATTCCCTCTTTTAACAGCACTCTTGTTGCATTTACCATGCCTATCTATTTGGATTGATTTTACACTGTTACACACTAGACGGGAGGTATGCTATTGTGAATGGACTCAGAGTCACCACTGGTTGTCTGAGCCTCAGCACTAAGGTGTTTGGGCTCTGGAATCCTTATGCAACAAGGACTTTTTTCCACCTCTCCTAGACAGGGTATCTCTGTGTATATTCCTAGCTTTCCTGAACTCACTGTGTAGACCAGGCTGGCTTGGAACAGAAAGAGCGCTGCCTACCTCTGCCTCCAGAGCACTGGGATTAAAGGTGTGGATCACCACTGCCGGGCTAACCAGGACATCCTTTGCCTTACAGAGTGAGGTGTACTGTACTTGGAGCCATCGGCAGTATAAAGCAGTGCACATGACATATTAAAATTTCTCATTATGTCTATGAAAGCTGTGTGCCTGACACATCTTTTTGCTTGATGTACAGTATTTAGACCCTGTGTATAACAAAATGCTATAACAGGGTAAATAATTAAGGCCACTTGGTTAAGTAGCAGAATCAGGACTGAAATTCTACTTTGTCTGGCTCTAGAACCAGCAGTGTCCATCACACGGACTTGAGAAATAAAAAAATCAAAGTAGCAATTACAGGATGGTTGGCAGTCATGGGATGCAACACTTTCAGTGGCTTAACTCACTATTACTTGACTGACACAGGGTCTTACTGTGTAGTTCTAACTGGCCTGGAACTCTTAGATCAGGCTGGCCCACAACTTAGATGTTTGTCTGCCTCTGTCTTCTGAGTGCTGGGACAAAGGTGTGCATCATTGCCCAGCCCTGAACACTTTGTAGTTTATCTAGGTGAAAACTGGAGCTGATAGCCAACTAAAAATGATTCCTTATCTGTCTCATTGTACCCAGTAAATCTTGATTTCTAATTTTCTAATTTTTCATAGTATTTTTCAAAAGAACTTCCTAAAGAAGAGAAGAAAACTGCTCTGCTGTGCAATCATTAATGTTGTATACCCGATTTAACGAACGACTGTTACAGACTGGAGAAGAGGCTTCAGGTTTTTAGCGGCATTCGATATTTCGAAAGGATCACAGAAAACTTTAAGAAGGAAACTGTACCGGTTCGGGGGTGAGGGTACGCGGAGGAGGAAGAATTTCTTAAGTTGTAGTTCTGATACCCCAGATCACAAGAAATCTCCCTACAACAGGTGCATATCATCTTTCATTAAAGTATACACACACACACACAGCCACCCCATATAAAAACCACACGAGTAACAAAAAAAGAAGTGGAAATTTCCACTTTGTGTAGTTAGTTGCACGATGGTAGTGCTGATGAAAGCTGCTACACAGTCACTTCCAGGATCCTACTATCAGGTTTTGATAAGGCTCTTACGTAACTGCCTGCCGTAGGAAGCCGAGCATCTCTGGTTCCTCAGGGTACCTTTCTCTTAAATATAAACGCGGCTGGAGGACGAGAAACAACAAGAAGCCATTCGCATATGCACAACCATTGGGGATCCGGGAGGGAAAGAAGCCCGGTGCGCGTGCCCTTTCGCCCGGCTTCCCGAGCACGTGCTCTCTGGAACACGCCGCCCCGCCCCGGGGGGCCGGGCTCGCGGCCCAGCGCGCCAATAGGCGAGCCCCTTACAGCCCCGTGGCCCGACAACGTTAAGCGGCCCAATCGCTGGGGCCCGGCCGCCCGTTTCCCGGAGCCCCGCCCCGCGCGCAGAGCCCCGCCCCCGCGGCCCCGCCCTCCGCCCCTCCCCCGCCGGTCGGCGCCCAGGCTGCGAGACGGAGAAACTGGGGCAGAAGTGAAGATGGCGGCGGCGGCGCTGGCGGCGGCGGTTCGTCGCCAGTGACGCGCGCTGCGGGCTGCTGTCCCTCCCCGCTCCCCGCGTCCGCCGCGTCCGCCCCGGCACCCCTCCACCCGCAGCCCGCCGCTCGCCGCGCTCCGGGCCGCCCTCGTCCGTGCGCGCCGTGGCCGGCCGAGCGGGCGGCGCGTTGATCCGCCCTCCCGCCCGCCGCGCCGGACCGCCGGGCCGCGGACACACGCTCGGCGGGGAGCCGGCGGTCCCTGCGCGCTCGCGGCCCTCCGTTTGGGGACCGGGAGGAGGAGGCGGTGGCGGCGGCCGTGGGATCCGGGGACGGGAAGGGGATCGGGGGGCCGGGCGACAGCGGGAGCGGCTCGTTCCCGGGAGCGGGGCGCGCAGGCGGTACCATGACGTCCATCCATTTCGTGGTCCACCCGCTGCCGGGCACCGAGGACCAGCTCAATGACAGGTAATGGGGCGGGGGAGGGGCACCTCCCTCCCTTTTCCCCTCCCCCACGGCCGCGCCGGGGGCCCTACCGCCCCCTGTAGGCCCGGTGTGGGCCAAACTTGGGAGCCTCGGGCCGCGGGGCGGGGGCCGGCGCGGTGTGGACGCGGCTGCGGTGTAGACGGCCCGGCGCGCTGCCCCCTCCCCCTCCCGCGAGGAGCCTCGTTGAACTCGGCGGAGCCGGGGGCTCCCGGCCCAGGCCGGAGGAATCCATATTAGTCAAAGTTGAATTGAGACAGACAATGCGGATGGGGGATGGTGGAGGTGGAAAAGAGAGGGAAGAGGAGCGGCGGGTTCGGGGGCTCCCGCGAGTCGTGTCCCGGGGGCTGGGTTTCCCCGGGGAGGCGGGGGGGGGGGTGGGGGGGGGGGAGAGATTCCCGGCAGACCGCGGGTTGGGAGGGGGAGGAGGGAGGGAGCGCCATGATTATTGTTATTATTATTAGATTTGAGCCCCTGCAGCGAGGTTGACTGCCCCGGGAGGGGAATGAAGTCAGGCGGGGGTTGGGGAAGTGGATTGGATTCCCTTTGCTCTCCTTCCTTCGAAATGGTACTGCCGAACTGCTCCCGGGCCCCTGCGGTGAGAGCCTTTTTGTTTCCTTTTTTATTCTAATGATAGTGTTTTCTGGAGTTGTAATTTGACAGCTGAAAAACCGTGAGTGGAGTGTCAAAGGAAAATTCTTCGGTTTGCAGTTCGCAGTGCTGCTTTTCTTAACGCGCTGTGAATTTCTGGGTTGGGTTTGCTACGGGCAGAGGAGGAATTTTGATTTAAAATATTTGAAAAATCTCATAAGGCTGTTTTGATTTGGATTCTTCCCCTTCCGTCTGCCACAGTGCCTTACCACTTTAGGATATTGAATTGAGTTGCCGGGCCACATGCTCACTGGGACCCAAGATAAAGCAGGAAAAAAAGTCCCCGTACTGTTGCAAAACAGACTGGGAGGTTGAGGGAGGCCTCCATTAAAGCATGTCTTGAGATCTAGGACTCACATCTAATGATGGGCCAAATGTTTACTGGTCGGAAAGTGGATCGTTTTAAGCTTCCTTTTCCTCGCATACATCGCTGCTGGCTTCTTTTGCATGTGGAAGGCCAGCAAGTTTAGACTCAAGGTGTAATTTTTGCTGAGTGACCTGGTGACTTAGGTTGCGTGATGCCCAGTTTGTCTCGCTCTTCCCTGAGAGAGGAAGAGACCTAGCTTGGCCTCTGATGTGTCAGTGTTATCTTCACCTCGGTCTGGGCTGGCAGCTTTTAGATCCTGGGCTGGCAGTCTAGTTTCTGGCTTGAAGTGGGGATTTGTCTAATCTTTACTGTAGCCTATTGTTTAAATACGTATTTGTAAATAAAACTCAAATGCGTTTTGAAAAGGTTACTTGGAGTTGTCTTATAGTTTGTTAACAATCTTTAAGCTATTTAAACATTTTGTTAATAGGATCCTTACTCTGACTTACTTTCATTAGAGATGTTTACAACGTCAGCAGAAGGCTTGGAGGGTGTTGGGGGTGGTGTAAGTCTTAGAATCAGATCAGTAGGGAGGAAAGCTCTACTGCCGTTTAGAGAAGTGTGCTGGTCGTGTTTGAGTCATTTGCTTGTAACTTAGACATTTGCACCAGAGAACCTACGTAGGGCAGGCTTTTTGTGGTTGTCCTAACTTTATGTACCAAGAACTTTAAATAGTGTATTCAATTGAGAGTGCATGCCATGATCTTAGCCTTTATGTTACCAATCTTCTATTTATTATTTAATTATTTATACAGGTTACTGGCTGGCCTAGAATTCACTATGTATCTGTCGGATGATGACCTTGTACTTCTTACCCTACAGCCTCTACCTCCCCAGTGCTGTGATTACAGGCCTGAGCCACCACACCCTGGAATAGAATCCAGGGCTTCATGCTTCTAGACAGATGCTCTACTTACTAACTGTCCTATATCTCCCCTGTGTGTTGGACGTTTCAAATCACTTTTTAGTGTTTTGTTGTTGTTGTTCTTGTTTTTCGAGACAGGGGTTCTCTGTAGTCCTGGCTGTCCTGGAACTCACTCTGTAGACCAGGCTGGCCTCGAACACAGAAATCCGCCTGCCTCTGCCTCCCAAGTGCTGGGATGAAAGGCTTGTACCACCACTGCCTGGCTTACTGTATTTTTTTTTTTTGTTTGTTTGTTTGTTTGTTTTTAAACTTCAGCTGTTTGAGAAATTTGCACAGAGGATCTTTTTAAAAAGCTATTTTCCCAGTCTCAGCTTTTCCTAAAGCCCATGCACTGTGTTAAGAATATTTAGGTACTTGTGACTTTGCTGTAGGAGTGCACACTTTGTGTGTGTATCTGTGTATATCTATCTAGAGATCTAGACAGACAGACAGTCTGTTGCCCAGGCTGGTTTTGAATTCACAATCTTCTTGCCTTAGCTTCCTGGTTGCTGGGATTATGGATGTGTGCAATAACAGTTGGGCTGAGTTCCTAATTTTGTTTTTATTTTATGTGTATATATGTGGTTAAGAGCACCGATTGCTCTTCCAAAGGTCCTGAGTTCAAATCCCAGCAACAACATGGTGGCTCACAACCATCCGTAACAAGATCTGACACCCTCTTCTGGAGTGTCTGAAGACAGCTGCAGTGTACTTACATATAATAAATAAATATTAAAAAAAAATGAATGCCTACATGTATCCATCAGTACCATGTGTGCAGCTGGTGCAGGAGGAGATCAGAATAGGGTGTCAGATCCCTGGATTGTTGATTAAATATTGTGAGCTGCTGGGTACGAGTGATGAAATGTACCCACAACCTCAGCAAAAGCAGCAAGTGTTGTTAACTGCTGCGCCATCTTCCTAGGCCCCTGGCACGGGTGTCTTACGGAGTAAGGGAAAAGACAAGAGACTTTCACTTAGAGTAAGTATGATTGTTAAGGTGGTAGGATAACAAAACTAGGGAAGTGCATCAGGTGAGACCAGGATCTCTGTGCTGCTTTGCTGGAGAGTGAGTGCGTGGCCTTAGGTAGTTGGTTTGTGGCAGAAGAGTCCATTTTTATTTAAATGTTGCTTCTGGAGATGGAATTTGGACCCCCATGGTGCATAGGTAGTACTTTACCCACAGAGCCATTCCCCAGCCCCCCAGTGAATTTGTGTCAGTTCCTGTTGAAGCCCTAGGACTGAGGGGGAAGTCTGGAAGTGCACTGCTTCCACCTTGGAGAATGCCCGAGAAGTGAGACGTTGGTAGGTCATTCTCCTCACAGTGAGGTGAAGGGATTTACAGAATGAAACCAGAGATGACTGTGAACTACAGTTGAAACATGCACGATGGGGAGGGGGTACTTGGTTTGGTTGGACTACAGGCACCTCAGCCTTAGCACCCACTCCTGGCCCAGAAGTGTAATGTTTGTACTCATTGCTAGATACTTATTTGCCAATTACATGTTTTGTGAAATATAGAACAAACAAGTTTTATTTAACATTTTAAAAATCCATTTAAAAATATGTGTGTATGTGAGTCACACAGCACGGTGGTGGTGGTCAGAGGACAACCTGCTCTTACAGTTAGGGTCCTGGGAATCAAACTTGTCTTGTCAGGCAAAGATCCTTACCCAGTGAACCATCTTATCGGGTTCAACAAAAAAAATATTTTTAAATGATTACGATATGAGTGTCTAAGAGTAAGTGCCACAGGGTGTGTGTGGAGTTTCACAGGAGCCTATTCTCCACTTCTGCTGTGGGTTCCAGGGAACAAACAGGTCATTATACTTCCTGAACCTGGGCACCAGGACCCCAACAAGATTTTACACAGTCCATACATATATTTGGCATGCACTTTCTTTGTGGTGAGTTGATTGCACCTTTAAAGAACAGAATTATTGGAAGAGTGTTCAGTCAGCAGGCGTTGGTGCTCTGGAGTATGACACTTATGCCCAACGCCTTTTCTTTCTTTCTTGGTCTGAGAACTGACTTTCTTAACTTCTCCCTAGTGCTAGGCCTTTTAAAAAAAGGGATGTAGATATGACATAACTTGTTCTCAAAATACTCCTTAGGCTATAGTACTCCTTGGTTATAATACAAACCAGTTCTCGCTGTTCACAGGATCCCTGAGAGTGTGGCTTTTTGCGGTGTAATGTATAATCGGTTGTGAGCAGGCTTGAGGGTCACACCACCAGGGCTCTCTGATGGCTTCTCTCTCCGGGCGCTGAGAAAGTACCAGATAGAATAGGCAGGGATTGAAACTGGTAGGCCGAGTGCTTGTCTCAAGGTCAGGGAAGAACAGTTGAGATAGTGAATGAGAAAAACACAAATATTAGTCTGGAAAATATTACGAAGCAGTGGCTACTTTTGATTGTTTTTATGTGACTGTGTGGTATTCATGCAAAAATGCAAGAACCCAACTTGTCCTAGAGTGCCCTCTCCCATGATCTTCCCCCCCTCCCTTCTCCAGGGTGGGAGATTTGACCCTAGGCGCTTGGGAATTCGAGAGCTAGGTAAGTGTCAGACCCCTGAGCTCCATCTCCATCCAGCCCCTGGAAATACCTCTAGTATTTAAGGGAAAACAGAATGGGCACCGAGGCTCCTAGCCAGTACTGGGCGTGAGACCCTGATCACAGCAGGTTTGAGGCCAGCCTACTCTAATTTTGGGTTCCAGGCTACTTGACTCAGTGAGACCCTGTCTTGAACAAAGCTCTAGACTCTTAGTCTTAAGCCTGCCATTTCAGCTGACAGCAGTTTTAGCTTTTAAGCTTGGCAGTATGTGCAGACATTTCCATTTCTACATGTTAGAGCTTAGCAGTGAACCCCCAGCCTGCAGGCCGCTGAGCACGGGCTCTACCTCTCACTTGGACTCTCTTAGCTAGGACATTGCTCCTGGCCTCTAGTGGCTCTAGGCCAGAGACTCTAAGACTCTCCTGTAAAGAACAGGACTGTGCCCCACAGCCTGGAATCATAATTCAAAATGTCAACTATGTGAGGTGGAGACTAAAGAACAGAAGTGACTTTCATGGAAAAACAGGTTCTCAAGTTAGTCTCAAAACATGACCCTTGAAAGCTAGTTAACATGGAAGTTGGTGAGTAGACATATTTCAGCCACAGGTAGCTATTCTCATTCCATTTCGGACAGTGCAGTTAAAATGGTCATTGGAGCTCTTGTGCCGAGAATTAGGGATTGGCTGCATGTAACAAGCTAAGTGTAAACATTTTTAGGACTGTTGGTTTTATGTCTTTGTGCTCTTAGCAGGAGCCATGAGGGATGGAAGGGTTATTACATATAGCTGGACAAAGGTGGTGGTGAGTAGAGATTAAAACTGCCTGACATGTCAGTAGTCTATGCCCCAAATAATAATACCCAAGTTTTAGGCTGTGAGTTACATTAGAATGCTACATAATTCTCAGGAAATCTCATTGATGACTGAGATCTAGAAATACTAGAAACATTGTGATGAAAAGGAGAAATCACGTGTAATAAATGGATTGAAGGCAGTTGCTTAAAGGAGATATTGAAAAACTGTAGAATAGGAAAACGAGAAGTCTAAAAGACAAATGGATAGATTGGTTTACGGCTCAAGAAGTTTGTTACTGAATCATAGACCTGGGCAGGGACACACTAGTGAAGAAAATGTACAAGCAGGGCCTACTGGAGTGCATTGGGCATGAGGAGGTGAGATGGGAGGGGTTCCTTAACAGTTACAGTTACTTGCAGAATAGACTCTAAAGGGAAAAGCTCCCCTCCCTTTTTTTTTTTTTTTTTTTTTTTGAGTTAAGGTCTTAAGCCTTGGCTGGCTTGAAGCTCACAGAGACCCCCGATTCTGCCTACTGAGTCCTTGGATTAATGGCATGTGGGCCTCTGAGTACCCTGCTTTGAGACAGAGTATCAGTATGCGTGACTTTCAGGCTGGCCTTTAACATTTTATACTTCTGCTTCTGTCCATGGAGTATTCCAGTCTCAAACTCACTTTGTAGCCAAGAATGACCTTGCATTTATTTCCTCTTAGCCTCCTCCCAAGAGATTTATAGGGTAAGCTATTCCATCTAGTTTTCCTTATGCAAACCCAGGGTTTTCTTGTGTATCCAGGCAAGCACTCTTCCAACTGCGCTATCTTCCTAGTCCTCTCTCCATCATGCATGTCCCAGCTTTTTGACATTTCAGTATGATATATGTGACAGGCATCTATGAAGCTTACTCTTGAAAACTGCAATCAGGGCTGGAGAGATGGCTCAGTGGTTAAGAGCAATGATTGCTCTTCCGGAGGTCCTGAGTTCAAATCCCAGCAATCACATGGTGGCTCACAACCATCTGTAAGGAGATCTGATGCCCTCTTCTGGGGTGTCTGAAGACAGCTATAGTGTATTTAATATAATAAATAAATTAAAACAAAACAAAACAAAACAAAACACTGCAATCAGATTCCAAAACCAGGGAATAAAGAGCTGGCTCAGTGGCTAAGAAGAACGTGTCCTGCTCTTGCAGAGGACCTGAATTCTTAGCACTTAGAGGGATCCAACTCCTCTGGCTTCTGAGGTCAGCTGCACCCAAGAACACAACACATCCCCATACAAACATAACATGCTTTTTAAAAGTAATACATCTTTAAAAGGTTTAGTTTTGTGTTGGACCTCATTTTTAGCTATCTTTATACACACACACAGAGTTATGTTGCAGCAGGTTGTACTTTGCATTCTTTTCCGTTCATTGTATGTCTGAGGAAAAAAATGGCAGTTACTGTGTGTGTGTGCGTGCATGCATGCTGATGTCTTGCCGTTCTGATCTTATGGAAATAAACTTTCCCTTGGCTTTTTCAAATTGTACATTGTTGATTGTCTTTTGTTAGCAGGCTTTAAAACTTACCCTTGAATATTAGTATTTAAAAGCCTTTTGGAAAATTTCAACATGTAAAGTAGAGAAAAATAGTCAAATGAACACCATGTGCTCATTACCAGTCTCTGGTCCTGTTGGGTTCCCTTTGTTCTTTTTAAAAAAGTCTCTCTCTCTCTCTCTCTCTCTCTCTCTCTCTCTCTCTCTCTCTCTCACACACACACACACACACACACACACACACCACACACGCGCGCGCACACACACACACACAGACAGGGGGTCAGTTTGCATTTTACACTGTGAGTGTGCACAATTGCTTGTACATGTGCACAGTGTACACTCAGAGGAGTGGGATCTGTCCTTCACCATGTGAGTCCCCTTCCCATAATCGACAGGTTGTCAGGATCTCTTGCAGCATCTTCACTAGCTGAGACAGCTAGTTTAATGGGTGAGTTTTCGTTGTATTTCACAGCACTGAACCCTTAAACACCTACACTACAGTCTGTTCAGATCTTTTCTATTGTCTTTATGATTGATAATTTTCTCTTAATAAAGTTAGTTGGGTCTTAATATGTTAGAAATAAGCTGATATTTCTTGTTAAATTTAATTTTTTTAAAAAGATTTATTTATTTATTATATATAAGTACACAGTAGCTATCTCAGACACACCAGAAGAGGGCGTCAGATCTCATTAGGGATGGTTGTGAGCCACCATGTGGTTGTTGGGATTTGAACTCAGGACCTTTGGAAGAGCAGTCAGTGCTCTTAACCACTGAGCCATCTCCACCCCCTTTTTGTTAAATTTAAACTTTCATTTTATTATTGCCTGCTTGTATGTGTGTGCAGCACGTACATGGGTTCTTTGGCCCTTTGTTGTGGACCGTGTGGGTGCTGGGGCATAAGAGCAACAAAACCCACTCATTTCCCTCAGGGTTCTCTGTAGCCCTGGCTGTTCTAGAACTCACTGTGTAGACCAGGCTGCCCTCATTCACAGAGATCCACCTGCCTCTGCTGCGATTAAAGGTGTGCACCACCACTAACCAGTAGAAATTATTTCTTTAATAAGGCATTTTTGTATTATACTCTTGTCAGTGTAGGAGTAATAAAACTCCTCCTAAATGTGGCAAGTCCTCAGACAGTTCTCTTAGTAACATTTACATTCTTGCTATGATAATAAAGCAGTAGCATTTAATGCTATTTTACTTGTAAGTGCACTTCATCTTGTTTACATGGCAGAAATAGCATTTCAGTTTCAGATGGTATAGTTCATGAAAAACATTAAAGTTATATTCTATTGGGGCTGGAGAAGTGCTCAGCGGGTAAGATAGTCTACTTTTCCAGAGGACATGGATTCCCAGCACCATGGGGCTCACAGGCATCTTTACCTCCAGGTCTAGAGGGTCCAATGCCCTCCTCTCAGGCATTGGGCATCAACACGGCTTACAGACTCATGGTGGCAAAACATATCTAAAAAAATTAAATGATACTTTTTATAAAGAAATTAGAAAAAAATTCTATCAACTGTAGTAATTGTATTCTAGATTGCTGTTTACAAAACTTAATGAATCAATAAATCGTTTCTTCCCCATTAGTTTGGGCCATATTTTTGTGGTATAGGACCAAAAGTATTGAGAACCCACCATTTTGATAGCTTGCCTCTGCTCCAGTATGAACTGAACTTTCAGAATTACATTTATGAGCAGTCTCACATCTTTGTCCAAGCTAACACACCAGTTATGATAGGCTTGGTGGCTCATGCGTGTAGTCACAGCATTTGGAGGCCGAGGCAGTAAGATTGCCATGATTTCTAGGCTAACCTGGGCTATAGCTATAGAGTAAGATTGTGGGCAAACCTTCCTATACACCCTCCAGAAAACCCTAACAAACTATACCAGTATCCCCAAACCCCAGCCTGCTCACAGCCACTGGGGACTCCAGAGATGATTTGCAATAGCCTCTCCAGGACTCTTCTTTAAGAGGCATGATGGAAACTGATCTGTGAGGGTTTTGTGTGTGTGTGTGTGTGTGTGTGTGTGTGTGGTGGGGGTAGGGTGGGGGTGGGGAGAATGAGAGCATTTAGCTTGCTTGCTGGGATTTGAGAATTGAAAATTAATGGATTCTGTAAATCTGAAGACAAAAAGTTGACACTTAAGTTAATTTGATGGAGAAGTTAGCAAAGAAGAGACAATATGGTAGGGTTACTTTACTATTTAAAGGATGAAGACAGGGTTGTATGAAAGGTTTTAGAGGAAGTGTTGGGTGTGGTAGACCCACTGGAGAGGTTGGGGCTAGAGAGGCCAGCCATCTGTCCAGTGAGATCCTGTTCTGACTGTCTCTCTAGCAGGAGCCACTTAACTTGTCCAGTTACTGCTCTGCGGCATCATCTGCATCTACAAGTCTTTTAAAGAAACGCCAAGGGAGGTCTTCACTGTGACTCAGTCTGGCTTAAGCATCCTTCCCTTGGAATCCAGGGTTTGTGTACAAGCAAGGCATACATTCTACTGTATACTATACTTTCTCTTAATATGCTTACGTTTTTACTGTTGTTTAAAGTTAATTTTTATCTTTTAAAACATTGATTTGTTTTTTTCCCTATAAAATGATTTTGTTCTTTTGACAGGTGTTCTGATGAGTGCTTGGGGTTGGAGGGAGGGAGGGAGGGAGGGAGGGAGGGAGGGAGGAAGAGAGGAAGAGAGGGATCCCTTGAGTACTGTGGACAGGATGACTCTTCTCTGAGAGAATTACAGGAACTACTTTGTCTTCTATCTGCAGCAGCAGAGAATGAGCTAGATTGTCGCAACAGACTCCTCAAATCTCTTAGGATGCAGTCACTGCCTAGGGAATGCAGAATCAGGACCGAGGTGCTGGGTGTTGGTCCCCTTGGCAGTTGCTCACCTTCCTGTGGCTTCTGCGCATCTCCATCTGCAGATGGAGTCTGGGTGTCAGAGGCCACACTGTCCCTCCCTAGGAGTTGAGTCTGGTAAAGCTCTTGAGTGCAGGGTGGGAGCGGGGATTCTGTGGCTTGTGCTTCAGTTGCTAGGGAGCTTCTGTCTTCCTGTCCTAGTCCTCTCAGTTACCTTAGCTGCAGTATTTACTTATTACTTACTTATTTATAAATAAATAGGGTTCTGCCCTGTGTTCTAGGCTGTGCTTGACCCTCCATCCTCTTGCCCTCTTGCCTTAGCCTCTATATCGCTGGATTACAGGCATGACCATAATCCTCCCCCCGCCCTCCCCGACTTGTCTAAGCATGCTGTGGCCCCCAAATGTGACAGGTTTTTTTTTTTTTTTTTTTGGCATGGAAAGGACACTTCCCTCAAGACTATTATAAGCAGCATATCCTAGTTGGATTGTAGTAAGCCATTATGGCTTTTGTCAGGTAGAGTTCTTGGTTGACTATAGTGCCGCTTTCTCAGAGTACCTGATGGCCAGCAGTAGGAGCACAGGGTGTGGAGAGCACCATTTAAAGGGCTCTTAGCTGTCCTTGTTACAGAAGAGGGCTGCCCGTGGTGCTCAGGCCTGGGTCCAACCTTAGCACTGGAAAACAAGATTAGCTGATGGCAACAAGTGATAAGTATAAATTTGCTGGGGCTTCTCTGTTCCTAGCCTTTCTCCCCTGTGCTTTCGGTTCATAGCTGGGTTTTAAAGGAGAATATTCTGGTGTGTATTTGTGTGCATGTGTGTCTCCATACACACTCATTGGATAAGAACAGAATGCAAGGAATTACTTATATTTTGTTCACATTTTGTTTTTAACCATAAAATTGAGAAAAAGAAGCCAGGAAACGGCTCTTGCTTTTAATCCCAGCACTCTGGAGACAGAGGAAGGTGAATCTCTTGAGTGCGAGTGCGGACAGCCTGGTCTACAGAGCACGTTCCAGAACAGCCACAGACAGAACCTGCCTGGAAACCCAGCAAGATGAGATTAAGTTATGCAGGCATAGCCTCTCCCAGAAAGATAGGGAGTCAGCGGGAATCTTAGAGTTTGGGTAGAGAAGTAGGCCCCAGGCAAGTGGCAAGTGTAGAGCACCGATTGGTAAGGGAGTGGTTGAGCTTTCAGCCTGTGCAGATGCTTGCTGAGCTGTTGTCAGAGCTTAAGGACAGTGTAGGTGACCTTCCCTTTTGCCTCTTAACAGCAAGCGTGTTCCTCAGGAATGGCTGCAGACCAGCTCTTCCTTGCTCTTTGGGTTGAGAAGTGTTGGGAGCTTTTTCTGAGTCACTGAGAAAGAGTAAGGTCAAAGGTTAGACATTTCAAGGAGTAACTTCCTGGGGTTGGGCTGTGGATCACTTTTCTTATTTGAAGCAATTCTAGACTGGTAAGAGGTTGCAAGAGTGGTAGAGAGTTTCCATGTAATTATACTGTGTGGGTTTTGGCATTTTGTTCAGGTACTAGCAATAGAAAATAACGTTTTCTTGAGCTGGCAAAGAGAGCTCAGCAGGTAAGTGTTTGCTGCCAAGCCTGCTGACCCGAGTTTAATACCTGGAAGCCACGTGGAGAAAGAGAGGAGACTGCAAGCTGTCTGTCCTCTGACCTCCACCTTGGGGTCACACAGACACATGTGCCTGTCCTCTGAGGAAACACATGGAGTTATATTGTTTTCTATTAGGTATTTTTGAGAGTTATTAATTTTGCCTTAACAGGAACTTTAGCATTTATTATTTATTATTGTTGAGCTGAGAATATGACCTGACTGTATAATAACCCAGCCTAGTGGAGAACTCAGGGAGATCTGCCTGTTCCTGCCTGATAATTAGGATTTTGATTGTAGTTCAGAGCTCTTCCTGTGTGTGCATGAGAATCCATGTCGATAGTGTTTTTGTTTGTCTACAAACGATAGGAGTGAAGCCTGGCTGCTGTTTGCCAGTGCTTTGACTCTCTTGGAAGAGAGTAGATGGTGTTGGGGGCGGGACTTGCACTCTGCATGCCCTTCTGCTCACTTGCTCACTGTGGGCAGTTGGCCTGTGCTGTAGACAATAATGACGTAGCACAGAGATGTAAAATGAGACCAAGAGTCATCTGACCCTTCTATTATTAGTTAGTTTCAATTGATACATTGTGAGCAGTATTTCAAGGTTGTATTTTTACACACTTTGTGTTTGTGCATTTAATTTGATATAATATATTTAAAATAGGACTTTGTCATTAATTTAGCAAGATTTTGGGGCATCTGCTACATGTCAGTCTAGTTCTGGGTGTTGGAGGGTGGGGCATGCCAACCCTAAATATGGTTGGTTGCTGTAGGAGAGTTCAGGATTTTTTCATCAGAGGTGTAGCCTACCTTGTTTAGGGAGGAGGGACTGTTGACTGAAAACGTCCTTAAAAATGAAGCTGGGATAGTGAGTAGGTGGTAGCTTAAGGGTTGATGGAGCTGCCTGGTAGGGAAGTGAGCTTCTAAGGCAGAAAGAAGCACCTTTGTCAGCCTGGGCTACACAGTGAATGGAGCAGAGATCTGTCCGCCTGCTTCTGCCTTCTTAGTGCTAGATTAAAGGCATGCATCATCATGTCCTCAGTGCCTGCTTACCTGCCTGCTTACCTGCCTACCTATATATCAGTCTATCTTGGAGTCTCAAGTATTCTGGGCTGGCCTCAGACTTATTGTGTAACTTGATTCCTGATACTGCTGCCTCTACTTTCCAGCATGCATCATTATGTTCAGTTTATGTAGTTTCTGGGGATGAAACTTTGTGCATATTAGGCAAGCTTTGGGCCATCCTAGGGCCTGAGACCCAAATCTGTATTCTGATTTTTAGGGGGGAAAAAAAAGAACGACTTTCATCTTGATTTAGAAAGAGTTGTATTTTGTTATTTATGTTGTGGTGGAGGGCACATGTGTATGTATCCCCACAGCTGTGCTTGGCAGTGGGCAGAGGTGCTGTGGGTGGGGTCAGTCAGTGTCCACCTTCTACTCTTCTATTCTTCTCAGGAACTCTGCAGCCAGTGCAACCAGTGGTTTCTGTTGGTTTTAGCCTGTGGAGCCAGCTCAGCCGTCTACCCTCTCTATCTCCTCCTCCTGTTTCTGGTTTTAACTTTGTTTCTTTGTCTTTCTTTGAGTGAAATGAAGAAGACATTTCCCACCTGTGACCCTTCTCTTTGTAGTTTTGTCTTTTCTCTGATACTGACGTTTTGAAGTTTTCAGTCAGGTGTAGCAGTAGTTCACATCTGTGGTTTGTAATCCCAACAGTGTGGAGGGAGGCTGAGACAGGTTCAGGTGCCTACCTGCATAGGAACTAGACTCAGACCTCCTTTGAAAACAAACAAATGAACAAAAGAATCAGTAAAAGTTTTTTCTGGTATTCAACTATGAGTATTCCAAACATGCAGAAAAATTCGAAAACTAAACAGTAAGTTCTCTGGTAGTCTACCTCATTGGTTAGTTAAATGCTTTCCATGTTTTCACAGTGAATGCATATATCACAATCTCTGAATTGCTTGAGAGTCTGATACTTTATCCCCTATATGTGGATCTTTTTCTATATAACCACTTTGTTTTTATTTTTGTTGTTTTGGGGGGGGGGCAGATTTCTCTGGAGCCCTGGCTGTCCTGGAACTCATTCTATAGACAGACCAGGCTGGCCTCGAACTCAAATCTGTCTGCCTCTGCCTCCTGAGTGTAGGACTAAAGATGTGCGCCAGCACTGTCTTGCACACTTTGCCATTTTTATACCTTAGAATTTAAAAAAAATGATAGTCATTCAGTAAATGATGTATATTTAAATTTTTCTACTTGCCTTATGTTGATATAAAGCAGTTTTCAGAACAGTTTTTCATTTGAATTTTATCATGAAGATATTTTTACCAAAATGTTTGGATACATTTATCTTTAGGGCCATATCTACTCAGTCTGTATTCAGGCTGTTTCTTTTTATTTTTTGAGACTGTAGCTCTGAGGTCATAGACTTCACCTGCACCTCCACACCCCCGCTGTGACTAAAGGACTGCCACCACCTGCCCACTCACCGATCTAGCCTTGAAGCCCTACAGTTTTCTGTTTTCATTAACTTTAAACTTTCTCAGGGTTGGAGAGAGAGGTTGGTTAATAAATTGCTTGCTGGCTCTGCATGAGGAACTGAATTCTGTCTCTGGCACCCAAGTAAAAAGCTGAGTATGTGTCTAAAAAAAACTAGAACAAACTAAACCAAACGAAAAGAGCTGGGTATGGGGGTACAGGGTTGAAATCCCAGCATAGAGGAGGTGAAGGTCCCAGCCACCGAGGCCAAGACCCCAGTGAGAAATGCTCTCTGCAAACAAGGGAGAGCCAGATGAGGAACGGCACGGAGGTTGTCCTCTGGTCCCTACACCCACGTGGAGAGCCAGATGAGGAATGGCACGGAGGTTGTCCCCTGGTCCCTACACCCATGTGGAGAGCCAGATGAGGAATGGCACGGAGGCTGTCCTCTGGTCCCTACACCCATGTGGAGAGCCAGATGAGGAATGGCACGGAGGTTGTCCTCTGGTCCCTACACCCACGTGGACACAGGTAGGTAGGTTCATTCTTGCACAGAACACACACACACACACACACACACACACACACACACACACACACACTATCTTAGAAACATCTCTTCTTTAAAAATAAAGACCGGTGTCCTGCCTTCTCTGGTCTTGAGGATCCTGATTCCTGCTTAGCCTTTCCAGTGCCACATTACAGGGTGTCACTGCACCCACTTCAGTAACTTGGATCTGAGATGTGTGCAATAGTTTTTTCCCGGTTCAGTGTTGTGTGTTACGGTGTATTCCCGATATTACTTTTCCTGGACCTGGTGAAATATAAGCCTTGTGTAATTTCCACTTTTACTTTGGAAATATTTGTATTGGACTGTGTTACAGTTAGATAAGACCTTACACCCAGCCACTGCTTGAATCCAGTTTCTAGTCTTGGCCTGGAAGGTGTTTAGAGATGTTTTCTAAGAGATGAACCAGTGGCCAAGGTTTGGGTCTTAGCTTGATTTCTTTTGTAGGATCCTGTTAGGGTGACAAGTCAGACTGTTGTGGGAATTCTGTCACCATGTGTGCAGTTGTTGGCTTGTCGGTGCTGTGTTAGGGTGGACAAGGGAAGCTGTTTTATTGCTGTTGGTGCTCTTTAAGGAATGGTCTTTATTTGTGCAAAGATTTATTCTTCAGTTGAGTTTGTGGTTGAATGAATCTGAAAAGAATGTATTTGAGTAATTGTATAAGGGGGTTCACGGGTGTGGATTAATGTGAAGGATTTTTTTTTTTTTCCGGCAGTGCAGGGGTGGTGCCAGGGTCTCCTGTACCTTTGGCAAGTGCTATGCCATGAACATTGAGCTCCACCCTTTCAGTCCCTGGCTTTGTTTTTAATGAAATTCAATGACAGGAAGGTGTCCAAAGCATAGCTGATGCTTTATTCCTAGGCAGTGGGAATGAAGCCAGAGGACACAGCCAGTTCCTCTTTGTTCGTTCTTTAGTCACTCGGCTTTTATGGCCTGGGTATCAATAGTCACTTCAAGCTTAATGGGTAAAACAACATAGGCCATTTGCTATTATTATCTGTCATTCTGGGGATGTACAGAGCTCAGCTGCTTGGGTCATATTCTGGTCTACCCTATGCAGTTGGACTTGAATCCTGGCATAGTGGCTCCATAGGTGTGTCTTCAGTGTGGAGACCACAAGGAACCTTAGCCTTCTTTTGTGGCAGCTCAGTGATTGGAAGACTCAAGAATTGGGTTGGGGCCCAGGTTGGGGGTGACTTTTATGTCTGACTTAAGCTTGGGCCATATGACTTCATTGATGCACACCCTTTCTGAGCTGGCCCAGGTGCTGAGGGAGGGTGAGCAGGGCGAGTGCATCTCATCTAAGACTGTCTTCTGAGCCACTGCTAAGCCGGAGATAAGCCAATGATAGTGGACTTAATTGTTGAGAAGGGATTTGGTTACCCTGAACAGGCCGAGACTCTGCATTTGCATACAGAAGCATGGGCAGCCTGACACCGATCGATCGCACAGTAAATGACATGTCTGGTGAAAGTGTAACCTAGAACCAATGGATTGCTTCAAGACCCAAGTGTTGAAGTAGACATGGCTGTTACAGAGCCCCCAAAAGCACGTAGGGTAGAGAAACAAGGTGGTTGATCAGGTGTCTCATTGAGGAATGTGGGTCAGACTAGACTGAATGTGGCCAGTGGTTAGTATTGAACTGTTTGACTGTGGAAGTGGCATTTCCTTTCCCATGAGTTCCGTGTGGTGATTGGTCAGACTCAGGGCTGGCTGCTTTTCTTTGCAGACACGTGACATGGCTTTGCTCTACTGGGTTGTGTATTTGTTCAGTGTACCATTATTCTAGGATGAACTCTTCTATTAGATCAGGGTTTACATTTGAGCTGGTGGGGAACTGGGGCAGATGAGCTAGCTGCTCTTGCTGTTTCTGTTTTACCCCTGCAGATGAGAAAAGGGAGTGATGAATAGGAACTGGCTAGAGGGCCAAGGGTGCTGGGCACAACTGCTGTTATTTATGGGCAGTGTATTTTGGATGAACAGAGATTAATCCAGGTACCAAGAAAAAGAATCTCCAAGAGGAGCTTGGCTGCACTGGAGAGTCTGAGGCTGGAGGTCTTCTTGTGAGTTAGAGGCCAGCCTGGTCGAAATACCAACTTGTGCCCAGTGAGAGCTCTAACGAGATACTTACTGTCTCAAGAAGAAGAACTCAAGAGGCCTTTGAAACCCGTGGTGACACTCGAGAGGACTGAAGCTCATAGAGTAACTGCTTTCAGTTTCCAAGCTCAGAGCTGGTCGCAGTACTCTACTGATCCCAGTAGTCCCAGCCCACCTTTCAGGATGGAGAAAGCATCGCAACTAACTAAGCACTCATGTCGGACATGAGCAGGTCCTGCTGTACTCACTTGATCATAGGAATTGTCACTACACTAGGTCCCCTCTCCTCCATCAAACCTCAGGTAGGAGAGACATACATGATGGTAATCCTCTTCAACAGACCAGACTTTAAAAAGCAATTTTAAAGATGTATTCACTGGAGAGATGACTCAGTAGTTAAGAGCACACATGGCTCTTCCAGAGGACCTCAGTTAAATTCCTAGCATCCTTCTGGAAGCTCACAACCAACCCTCTGTAACTCCAGTTTCAGGGGCTCCCATACCACCTTCTGTCCTCTGTGGCACCAGGCACACAAGTAGTGCACAAATATGCAGAGGAAATACACATACACATAAAATAGAATGATAATTTACAATTATTTGCAAGTGTTTTCCTGGGAACACATGATAAGGATCAGGTTTGGTGTGTGAGGAGGGGGAGCCACTCCTGAGTGTTTCAGATCAACACCAGGATTTAATTTAAAGGCCAGGCTTTTAAGCTCTAGATGTTGTGGTTAGAATTTGACTGGGTTGTCTACAGACTCTGCCAAGCTAATAACTTGAAACTAGAAGAGTTTAGAGAAGTGTAGGGTGGAGTCCTTAGATTTGCTTTAAGTGGAGCGCAGGAAAGACTTGCAAGCTCAGCAGACTAATGGGATCTTTTCTTTTTTAGAGATGTTCACGTACGTGTAAGTTTTTGTTGACCTTTGTTTCCTCTGGAAATTCTCTCCCCCCTCCTGCTGGCTCACAGCCCGGCCCTCTAGCTGGTCTCCCTTCTTCCCATTTTCATTGGAAGGATTCCGAGTGTTGTAGTGTCTTCCCTTGCTCTTAAAGCGGCTAGGACTTCTCGCAACCCCTGGAATTACAGGCCTTTTCAGTCTACTTTTAGACTACATAGTTTAGATTTGGTTAGAAGGGACTTTGGGTCCCTGGATGGTTGTCTGACCTCTGGAAGAGTAGCCAGTGCTCTTAGCTGCTGAACCTTCTTTATCTCTATAGCCTCAATTAAATTTTTTTTTTTTTTTAATATAGAGGCTAGTTTAAATAAACAATACATGTAAGGATATATGAATTTTGTGAGAATTTCATAGGTCTCACAATTAGGGCTTTTAAGACAATCCCCTGATAATTTCTCTTAATGTTTAATAACATTTTAAGAAAAGATTTTGTGTGTGTGAGTCTGTCTTATCTGTCTGAATGTGATATCAAATCTTAGAATTCTCTCCTCCATGTGATCTAAAGTGTTTTTTGTAAATCTTAACTGTCTTTAGGTGTGTTAAATAGTTATTTTCTTTATGTGCTCTATGTACCACAATTATACTAAAGGAAGGCTTTCTGCATTAGAAGCTCATTGTTAAGAATCCTAGTAGGTAGAGATTTCATAGAGCATTTGGTATAAGTTTCAGACCCATTCTGAGCTGCACATGCGGTACACACTCTTAACCCCAGCACTTGGGAATAGGTAGGAATGCCAGGAGTTCAGAGACAGCCTTGACAGACGAGGAGACACTGCATTTTTAAATAATTTAGGTCAGGTGGGGTTGTTCATGTTGATTACTTTAAAAACGATCTGTTCAGGCTGGGGGTAGTGGTATACACCTTTAATTCCAGCACTCGGAGGTAGTGGGTCTCTGAGTTTGAGGACAGTCTGGTCTACATACATAGGGAGTTCCAGGACAGTCAGGGCTACAGTGAACCAGGAGGGACACATTGCTCTTGGAGAGGAAGTCTGCTCTGTATTTCCCATGGTACTGGGATAGAGATGGCAAAGTCTTGGTCTTAACTCTTGGGTTGCCTTAGCTCTCAAATCAGTGTCCCCTATCTTCCTCTGATCTTATTAGAGAGTTTCTGTTTGGTTTCAATTTAGGGAACAAAAGATTCAGCAGAGTTAATAGATTCCTGTGTTACAGATCTGACAGAAGCTTAAATAAGGCTTGGGAACAGTGAGTTTCTGAAGGCCTGTCTTAAAGCAGTCTCCTAACTTGAGACATTATCTTAATCTCTGCACATGGACTTCCGTGCTTATGAATGTTTTAGAGAATTCTTTGTACCTTTATGATATTTCAGAGTTGCCAGTCCTAGACTTACCTAATGTTAGAGTCACTTTGGCTGCTTAAAGCTTTGAGTTGGCAATCTGATCCTGTGGGATGATCCTGTGGGATGACTCCTGGTGTGTGAATGGAGAGCAGTGGTCTTCCTAGTAAGTACCCTTGGCTGTTGAGCTGTATCTCTAGCCTCAGTAAATCAACAGGACTTGGTACATGTGTTTTTACCATAATTGTTCTTAGTTCCATTCTCTTAGATGTTAGAACATAATGTGCATATTGCCAACAGAAGCTGCGCAGTGCCCAGACTGACCCACATTCACAGTATAAGGCTTGGGGCAGGTCACTTAGACACAATAGGTGCTTACTTGTGATTCTGAGTCCAAATGATTTCCTGCCCTCCCTGGTTCTGCCATGTTCCCTTCAGCACATTTCCCTAGGAACAGTCTGTTTAGCTGCAGGGTTTGTAAGTGGAGAGACTGACCCCCGTGCGCATGACACTGGGAGACTTTACCATACTGTAGAGTGTTACTGAGTGTTTTCCAGTTTATTTGATTAATCCTTTTTGGGGGGGAGCTAATTAGCAAAATATTTAGAAAATTCCTTACAGTGTTGCAACAGCAGCTTACCTTGGGGTGTATTCCAGAGTGGTGTATCCTCCAGAGGGTTACCTTACAGGATAACACTCCTTTGGTATGCTTTAAAGAACCTACTCTACGAGATGGTGTGTGTGTGTGTGTGTGTGTGTGTGTGTGTGTGTGTGTGTGTTGCTATGGATCTTCTATGCATCTTTCTTCATAGCTTTCCATCTTCTGTGAAGCTAGAAGTGTGCTGCTGGCTAAACTGGTTGGTCAAAAATCCTCTCAGCTTCTGTCTGTGTCTGTTCTTTACTATGAATTAGCAGGCATATGCTTTTTTGTGTGACTACTAAGGATTTGAACATAGGTCCTCATGCTTTTTTTAGCATTGGGCAGTCTCTCTGGACCCTTACCAAGTGTTTTACATTATTACCAAGGAGGGGATGGGATAGAGCTGGAGAGTGATAAGAGATGGCTCAGTGGTCAAGGTCACAAAGGATTTCGGTGAGATTCACCTAGGGTGGTTGCAGCCATCTGTAGCTCTAGTTCTAGAGGATCACAGACCTGTTTTCAGCCTCCCAAGGTACAGGCCTGCGTGTGGCAGACTACTTATATATATACATTTAGGCAAAACACTCATACATAAAATTAGTAAACCCTTTAAAATTGTTTTTGAAAAAGAAAAGGCTAGGACCCCATTTTTGAAATAATGTAGGGCTTAGAGCGAAGACATGTGAATTTATATAGTTAGTAAACATGTGTAATGTATTTGCCAGTAAGGATTTAGAAATTAATAAAGTGGATTTTTTTTTTTTTTTTTTTTTCCTTTTCAGAGTTTGCCAGACAAGGGCAGCAGTGAACACAGTGCTGTGGAGGGAACATTGGACTTGAGTAAAGTGCTTGGCTTCCTGAGTTCAGGACGACTGGATTTCTAGTTAGCTGGGTTAGCGATGGCTCAGCTGAGCAAGTGTGCTGGAGAGAAGAACCGGGACAAGATGAAGGAGGTTTGGGTTAGAGGCTGCTGCTGAGGAGACAGGATTAGGAACATTGTATGAGAGAGAGCAACAACCATGCAAACAAAGCCCACGTACCATGAGCTGAGGGCTCAGGCATAGGGATGAGTAGCTACAGCTTTCTGTCTCCAAGGAGTCCTCATTCTGGCTGTTTCAGGGTCCTCAGAGTCCTTCCAGACTTCAGGGCCTAAATTGGACCATATTTGGCTTGGCAACCAGTTTAAGCTAGTATGAGCAGATTTGAAGTTCTATAGAGCATGCGATATAAGGATGAAAAGTTGAAGTTTACAGTATTGATATAATAGTTACTATTGAACATTTAAATGACTGGCTCTTTACAAGAATCACCTCAAATCGTTCTGTAGGCACCTCTACCAGACAGGTGGTTACATTCCCACTGGCCAGATGAAGGAGCTTCCTAAGATCTGTAAGGTTATAACACAAGCCCAAGTCACAGTGGGCTTGGGCCTGGGCAGGCTTGCTTTGTACTGCAGAACACTCCCTTGTGCTGTCTGTCTCTCATAAGAGCTTGGAACATTTCAAAGACAAAAAGCTGCTACTTGCCCTGTTTAATAAATAAGGGCAACAAGAAGCCAGCCTGCAGTTGTGAGAAGCTGCTCAGACTAGCGGTCTGATAGAGCGAGCCTTGGCCAGGTCATCTTAATCAGGTCATCTTAATCCCTGAATAGTCAGATTTTATTACAGGTATTTTCTTGTGGCTTACGGTTTATGTCAAGGATAAGGGTTTTTCTGTATTATAAAGTAGTCTGTTATGAGGCTTTATTTGTGAGTAGAATTAAAGCCGGGCCTGGAATGCTTAGAACACATTCTCTTCATTTGGTGGAGACTTTGCTGTGCATGAGGCTGCAGGGATGTAGTCTGAAGCAGGGCATGTGGGCCTTGCCTGGGAGCTACACTCCTTTGAACTAGAGCTCTGATGTGGTCTTGTCCTGTTGACAGGGTTTGGTTCCCATGTAGTTTTGTTTACTGTTTAAAAATAAAGTTAACTTGAGAGTAGTGGCACACCTTTAGTGCCAGCCAGCACTCACGGGGCAGAAGCACATGGCTCTCTGAATTTGAGGCCTGTCTGGTCTAGCTATACAGTGAGTTCCTGGTCAGCCAGAGCTAGCTACCCAGTGAGGCCCTGCCTGTCTCAGAGGAGGGGGAGAATAAAGAAGTGAGATGAGGCAGGACTTACAAAGTTATCAAAAAGTAACCGGTAAGAAGGCCATATCTTTGACCTTTTTGTCTGTCTGGCATGAGACTTCTTTCCATTTTCCTGTTTTGAGTGGAGCTGAAAATAACATGGTACATTTTAGTTTAAAGGAAAATGACTCATTTTTGTGTGTTTGGTATTCCTTCTCCTGGAGTGTCTCTGGATTTGTGTCTTCTGGGCTTACATTATCTGTAACATTAAGTATGAATTTCTAATCATAGAAATTAGATTCGGGGAAGAAATTATTTGTTGTAAAGAAATTACTGTACTTTATTGTAGTTTGCAGAAGGTTTTTTTATGACCTAAATTTTGTCATTTTTATTTCATAAAAGTCTTGAAGGTTTTAACTGGAAACCATTTTAGAGGAAAAGATGACCATTTACAAACTTGCATCTTTAAGTATTCACAGTACATATTTAGAAATGCCTTTTCACCTTGATGCACCTTGAGATTGTCTCATGTCATTTATATTAAGTGACATAAGGTGACAGTCTTTCCTAGGTTGGCATTTGTCATCTTCCTACATGGTAAAGCGAATATAAGTCCTGCTTGTACCCTGTAGGTGGAACGACAATATGAACTAACCAGTACCCCCTGAGCTTGTGTCTCTAGCTGCATATGTAGCAGAAGATGGCCTAATCGGCCATCACTGGGAATAGAGGCCCCTTGGTCTTGCAAACTTTATATGACCCAGCACAAGGGAAGGCCTGGGCCAAGNAGTGGGAGTGGGTGGGTANGGGAGCAGGGGCGGGGGGGGGGGAATAGGGAACTTTCTGGATAGCATTTGAAATGTAAATAAAGAAAATAATAATAATAATAAAAAAAAAGAAAAAAAAAGTCCTGCTTGTGAGTGGTGATTGAGAAGGCAAGACTAGACTGGAAGTGTCCCTCTAAAAGCTCTCATTTGTGTGACGAGGGGTCAGTGAAGAGTGATGTCGGGTATTTGTTACTACTCCGCATGGTTCTCTTGGGGGAGGCAGGAATTAGATGGGTTAGCATGTTGTCAGACCAAACATAAAGCGAGGCAATGTGGACAGGCTTGTGGGGATTGAAGCCTGCGGTCAGATTGCACACCACCAAGGAAATGGCCTTTTCAAGGCAGGGCAGGGTGGTCCTTTCCTGCTAGCTGGCTCCACACCAAAACCAGCAAAGGGCATCTGGTGGTTGCTGAAGGTATGGGCGCTAGTTGCTATGCATCCCAATCTCTCTTGTTGATACTGGCTGGCTTGGAACTTGGTAATGGCCTCAACTATTAAGATTGCCTGCCTCTGTCTCCCTGGTGGTGGGGTTAAAGGGATGTGTCACTGTGCCTGGCCTTTGAAAAGCTTTTTAAAAGTGCATAGCCAGGTTATTTTGGTTGATTATTATTGTTTGTGTGTGTGTGTGTGTGTGTGTGTGTGTGTGTGTGTGATTGCTCATGAGAAGATGGATAATGATTTTTGCCATTGTGTTATTTTAAAATTTTCATTTATTGATTGGTTTAACTGTGTGTACATGTGCGTTCATGTGTGTGGTGTATGGATATATTTGCACAGGCGTGTGGTTTTGTGTGTGATGTGTGTGACTGTATGAAGGCAGTTGGTGCTGGGGATCTGTCTGATTGCAGCTCTCCATATTTGTGTGGCAAACCCTTTGTTCTCACACTGCATGCTCTAGTGTAGACCCACAGCAGTGTGGTCTGTAGCGCCTAGAGAGTTCACCGTCATGCTGGGATTGTCTTCGTAATCATCTGGACATTTGAAGTATGGTTCAGGAGCAGTTGTGGGTAAAGTAATGATTCTTTAATGTGAGATTGAAGCATTGCCCACACTGTGCCAAGAGTCGCTGGCTTCCTTGCAATTGGAGGGAAAAGCATCTCATTTTAAGAGTGTTCTTGAGGGCTGGTGAGATGGCTCAGTGAGTAAGAGCACCGGACTGCTCTTCCGAAGGTCCAGAGTTCAAATCCCAGCAACCACATGGTGGCTCATAACCATCCGTAACAAGATCTGACGCCCTCTTCTGGAGAGTCTGAAGACAGCTACAGTGTAGTTACATATAATAAATAAATAAATCTTTAAAAAAAAAAAGGAGTGTTCTTGATAAGGCAGCAAAAATATATTAACTTGTGAATCTTTGTGTGTCAGTGTAGATTGCCTAGACACGTAGCATGGTGAACTGAGGAGATCAGTAGTTGTGTGGGGAAAGAAGCTTTTTGGGTGACCCTTTCGCAGTTGTAGATTAGGTTGTACCAGCGACTTTCTTTATAGAAACTTTTATTTGAAGGGGTAACTGACAATTTAGGGTTCAAACAGGCTTTCTCCCCCTTTAAAATGAAATGACTGTCATTTTAGAACAAATTTTAAAAACAACTGGATGGTGTTTGTTTCTAGTCTCATCAAGTTTTCAAACCAGAATTTGAGCTTTCTCAGAAACTCTGGGAAGCTTGTCATTGTGAGCTTGACACTGTAGTAACATGAGCAGTAGTAATTTTGACACTCTGCAAAAGTATGTTCCACATGACTAGCATATGCCACTATAGACGAATCATGCTTGGATTCAGCGTTGCCCTGCGCTGTTCAGAAACCATCATTTAGTTACCTGGAAATGATGCTAAAACGCTGTGCTAGTGGGGAAGGCCTCCTGCTGACACCCTAGGTGTCCAGAGGCTCTTGGAAAGTAAGTAAGTAGCGACAACTAGGCTGCACACGTGTAGTTGTATCTGGAGGCAGGGGCAGGCGGATCTGAGTTCAAGGACAGCCAGGGCGACACAGAGAAACCCTGTCTTGAGAAACCAAAAAACAAACAAGCAAAAAAGAATGCATCTTCTCCCAAATTTTTAATGTGTCTGTATTTGTCTTGGAAATGCATGTCTTCTCTGGTGGAATTCCAAAAGATGAGTTTAAAATTCTCTTAACCATAATTTAGGTCTGCAGGCACAGTAACCTTTCCTGGCTTGTCTTAAATTTTTTTTTTTGTTTGAATTAAATCCTTTATTCTTAAATAAAATTGTGGTTAAATAAGAACATCATTCCACAAATGATAGCTAGTCAGAAGTTAGGGTGAGTCACTTTAAAGGTTGTTTGCTAAAGTAGTTATTAAGAGGTGAATTATTGAGTTTCTCTCTGTGTTAGCTATGGTTTGCTTATAAAAATCGTGTGGAGGCTGGGGATGTAACTTAGATGTTAGATTGTAGATTCAGTACCCAGTATCATATAAACCATGTGTGGGAAGCACACATCTGTTAGCCTGTCACTCAAGAGGTGGATGCAGGAGGATCAGAGAAGCTCAAGGTCATCACTGGTAGATAGTCAGTTTGAGGTCAGCTTAGGTTATATGAGAACCTGTCTCAAACAGCAATAATAGCAACTCCTCCCAAGCCCCCCAAAATTAACACGGGCAGATAATGAAATAACCTCAAAACAAATTTGTATGTTTACACAGTTAATTGTCATTCTTTAAGGTAGAAGCCTGGAGGTTCATTTTATTGGTATTAAGACCAAGAATCTTTTTTTTTTTTTTTCTGAAACAGATTATAAAGTACTTTACTCTTGACTGATGGGATTGCATGGAAGGCTAGGGAGAGACTCTGTAGGCAAGTCCACTGTAGTATGTGTGAGGACACTGGAGACAGGAACGCAGAGCTAGAATGTTCACAGTGAGATGTGAGACGAAAGGCAAGCTGCAGCTGTCTGTGGGAGAAAGTTAGGACTGCCAGGAAACATGGGTGTCTGAGCTAGACATGGCCTCGGGGAAGTGTGCTGAAGGCAGACCACACACTCTTCCACCCAAGCAAGCTGTCCACTTTTAAACTTCCACATGGGGGGGGAGCAGCACTCAGGGTGGGGTGTGAGGAAGAGCCAAATCTTCAGGGACCTCCTCCGTGTTCTTCAACAAGAAAGACCTATGGAATGTAATTGCATTTGGGCTGAGTCTGAATATTTATAGAGATCTGGTTTGGGGCAGTAAGTAGGCAGGGTTTAAGAACTGAAGAACCTCACTATGTGCCGTGCCTAAGTAGGATCTGTGAAAGTTACCTTTGAACTCTATGTTGGGGAAAGTGGGATGCTCCATGGGCTTTCCAGAGTAATAGTAGTGTTAGCTCCTAATAGGTACTGCTAAGAAAGTGTCAGTTTGCCACTTAAGGATTCTGGTCTCAGGCTGGCAAAATGTCTCAGCAGTTAAGAGCACTGACTGCTCTTCTGAAGGTCCTGAATTCAGGTCCTGAGTTCAAATCCCAGGAACCGCATGGTGGCTCACAACGTCCATAATGAGATCTGATGCCCTCTTCTGGGGTGTCTGAAGACAGCTACAGTGTACTCACATATAATTTAAAAAAAAAAAAAAAAAAAGGTGAAAATTATACGTGTAAGAGATCAAACAGGCACTGAGTTGGAATATGGGATACACCTTTAGTATTGAACAACACAGCAGACAGGGTTGCCATAGACTTATTGCCAGCCTGCCTGGCTGTGTGCTATTGCCACCTCACAGGCTTACCTGTCTGCTATTGTTCTGAGGTTATTGAAACATTTATGTATAAGTGAAATTTGATGAGCTTTAGGCTTTTTTTTAAAAAAGAGAAATGTTACTCTTGTGTTACTGTTCTGAGAAGACATCTAGCATGTGGCTTTCAGTGTTCCGTCTTCTGGCCTGAGCTCCTTTACAGTAGACTGGTGCGGTGGTCACATAGGCACACTGGTGTGTTAACAGCCGTGGACATGGGCTGCCTTGGCCTGTGCCCGCTCTCAGCTGCGCTCTGTCCTGCAGAGAGAGGCAGGTGCTCCTTAGTAGAGGGAGCCCACGGAGCCCACGTGTGTGTGTGTGTGTGTGTGTGTGTGTGTGTGTGTGTGTGTGTGTGTGGCTTTCCTTGTCAGCATGCTCTGCAGCCAGTTGACTATAGCCGCCCTGAGAGGTGAAAGCACAATCCATGCTATGCATTTCTGAGATTGAATTTATGAATCAAGTTGATATTTGGTGTAACATTCTAGGTGACTATAAAATCTGCTCATATATGAAATTTCAAATGGCTAGGATTTTTGATGTATCAGATGCTATTTCATTCATTTAAAATCCATTTATTGTATATGTGCACACATGTCATGGCACTCCCAGGAGGACAGGATTTTTGAAGAAGTTAATTCTCTCCTTCCTATTATGTGGGTTTTGTGGATCCAACTCAGGTCACCAGACTTGGCAGTAAGCACCTTTACCTGCAGAGCCATTCTATGGGCCCTAGTAAATGCTCCTTTTTCATAAACATTACATATGTCGATACACTGATGCATTTGTTTTTGCTTTTTTGTTTTTTGTCTTTGTTTTTTTTTGGTTTTTCGAGACAGGGTTTCTCTGTATAGCCCTGGCT